>NC_057797.1:698996570-699296570 GCF_018294505.1 Triticum aestivum
AACCCCTCACTTTAGTCGAGTGATAAGCACCCCCGCCTCTTAAGCAAGAGGTCGCCCGCTCCTCGGGCACCTTGGTCCTGCATTTTTTTTTTTTGCGAAAAAAAGAGAACGTAACAATATAACTGATGTTCCATAAAAATAGGTTGTAGGTGTAACTATTCCTATTCCAAACTGTATATATGTGTGTAACTGCACAGAAATAAACCTATAAGAACAGCCTAATGCATTTGAAACCAATGCTTGACCTCTAATTCATTTCACAGAAGTTCTGATCCCGAGTCATCCTTGTTCTTTGTTCTAACAATCTCAGGGTCGACAGTGTGCTGCTTGCATCCTCTGGGGCCATAGTGCTCTGAGATCTTCCGCACCACCTTCCGACACAGAGCACAGTAATGAACCTGACATGCCAGGCACAAGATGTGGTTGTTGTTTCCCATCTGCTCATATCAGATACAGTGAAATATTGCCCGACATCAGATAAAAAAATTGATGATTAAATCCATATGATATCTGAAAGCCATATCAACATCACCTTGGGATATGGTCGGTGGCATTTTGGGCATGGATACTGTCTGGAGCTGACGGATAGGCTCAGTACTTTTCGTTCAATCTGCACCGCATTCACTGTAATGAAATCAAGTGCCCTTACAGTCTCTGTCCTCCTAGCATTTAAGTAGTTGAATTCACGGTGACAGTTTCTGCAAAACATGTGGTTGCAGCCAGACACACGTATGAAGGCAATACCACAATGAGGACATGGAACGGAAGAACGGAGGACTTCCTTGATGCTAAATATTTCATTTGCCAAGTTGATTCGTCTGTCAATGTCGCCTTTGCTCCATTGGCGCACCCTTGACTGTTCCTGTATAAAACAAACATCACATTGATAATTGTAATCATTCCTCATTGCATTAATCAACCAGACATATATTTCCGGGAAATCATGTTATACAATAACCTTAGGTACAAGAATGTGTTCCCCTCAAAATGAAAATATAATGAAAAAACTTGTAGTGCCTTTTCTCTACTAACCAAAGGAAATCAGTTCTACAACGATTAATTTGGTAGGGAGACATATCCAGTGGCACGTGCTATTACTACACACCCTCATCCCAAATTTTCTTGTTCAGCACTTAAGTAGGACACATGGTTCAATTATTAACACCGAAGCTTGGAAAAAAATTGAAACTTTCATGGGGGGAGGCTCCCCATCTGAATATTTTTCGTTGCTTTTTTTTCCAAAAACCTCCAAGAGGCAATGTCTTATAAAGGCGCGCTTATTCAACGCGAGGAAAGGAAATCACACCACAGCAGTGCGTGGTCTTTGAGCTCAGATGAGCGCAGCCAGTGTGACCATAGAGTTATATCCATGCTTGTAATATGTTGGGCCTAAAGTTTGAAATTGTTTTTTACTAAATTCTGAAGAAGAAAATAAGCCTTTTCTTTTATGAAAATGCTTTTAATATGTTGGAAGTTGGACTTGGCTCTGATTGTGAACACTCACAGGTCACAGCTAATAATGAATTGAGACAAACGAGAGATTCTGTAGCGTTTAGCTGGACTTCAAGGAGTATATGACATAGTACTCCTAGATCCATTTACTACCTGTAAGGTGAGAAGTTTTTCTTCTGGAGTAAGAATAACACAGCTCCTCCCTGTGTGACAAGGCTCTCTGCAGCGGGTGCAGAAGTTAAAGAGGCAATTGGAGCATCCGGCTTTATCCTTGTCTAACAGGCAAGCTGTTCCACATCTTGGACAGTACGCTACATCAGCCATTGAATCTAGAGCCTTCTGAAGCATCAACCTTTCGCACCGTTCAAAATCTGCATCTCCTGGCAACCTCTTCAATAGATTAGGAGGAATAATGCCTCCACACCTGTCATCAGGGCACACCAACTTTAGTACTGTTCCTTCCTTGAGATGAATCCTTGAGTAAGTCTCCATGCACCTCTGGCAAAAGTAATGCTGGCATGGAAGCTTTACAAAATCAACGCATGAGGGTAATCAAAAGACACAATTTAGTTCTTACAAGTCTCCTGACATGATGGAACTTAGATTGCCCATGATTAATTGATTATTTCACAGAAGAGTGAACATGGACATGATTATCTATGGTAAGTTTAGGCTTTTGAATGGTCCATTGGTTTAATTAGCAGAGGCTCAATTGTGTACATAATTAGTGAAACGCAGTGACACATGGACACTGCATTTGTTATTGCTTTTTTTTTTGCGGGTGTGCATTTGTTATTGCTGTACAAAATTAGTAGAGGCTCAATTGTGCCTTGACGAATATGCGAAAAATGATATTTTTGTCAGGTTTAAAATGCTGTGCCTTGACGAGTATTAAATAGTTGAAATGAATTTTGAGCAAATATTTAGATTCTAGTTATGTGATATTATTTCCAAATTCCGGCCAATATAGGCTCGAATTCGTGCTCATTAAATCATGGAACCCCAATTCGGCATCCAATGTATATATTTTCAAATGATGAATGGTAAGTCCTGAAAAAATTACTATGTGCAGAACACAGCATATTCAGACGAAAAAAATAGAGATATCATAATGCAGAGCATAGTGCAAGAAATGAGCCCCAGGAAGAGTACCCCGAGCATCAACTAGAACATTCAAGTTACCTGGGTACTCGCTGAAGCAAATCATGCAGGCATGAAGCCCGTGGAGAAAGGATTCATGGCATTGCTCCTCATTGTAGCCGATCAACTGTTGAACGACAGACTCTGCAGACAAAATCTCTCCCACAACCCGAAGATCCACAGGACCAACCGCAGTATGAGGCTGTCGTATGACTATTCCGTTGTCAAAACCAAGATGAGAAAGCATAGAGCTCTGCAGCCAATGCACCCACTCATAAACAACTTCCTGTTCAGCTTGTTGCGCCCACATCGAGTCGAGCATGTGACAAAGGGAGGAGACCTTCACATTATCCAACCATTGTACACCGAGAGTGAAGTATGGAGGATGATGGCTTGGGTACTATGGAGGCATGAGGCATGTCAATGATAGTGGAGCCAAGTGCTCGACACTGAAGTTTTCAAGGAACTGGCTCTTTGGGTCATCATCATCAACACCCTGGAATGGTTCTACGGATACACTGATGCCATCTGGAATTTCACAATGCACCTGAATCTGCAAATTATTGAAAATGGAAAAACAAGTATCATGATTTTTGTGTGTCGATGATAGTTACTGATTCCTGGGACCCTGTGGACCAATTTAAAAAGTTTTACCTGGAAAGATCGCGGTCCAGCCTTTTCACCAAAAATGCAGATCTTGTCTCCAAAAATTGCCTCCAGAGCTAACATCTAAGAAATAAATAAGATATCCCAGAATAAGGTTACCTCAGCATTTGCTCTTTGAAAAATCAGTATAATTTTTTTACATCCAAGTTTGAGACGACCAATGCTCATTCTCTGTTTCTGAACACGGGTTGTTTTGTATAAGAAAATTTATGGGGTTTTTGCCTTGAAGAGAAGAGAACTCCTATGCAGTAAATTAATTTGCTTATGAAACTATATTCAGATAATGTTTGTTAACCAATGTCAGAATTTCCTCTTCTTCTTCTTTTTTATTTCGAGTGGAACTTCCTCTGTTTTGATATCCTGCACACCATTAGCCTGGAAGTGCCACTCCAATTCTAAAACCAACTTTCCTAGAGTATTGTATTCATGCTTTCAGTCTGGAACCTGCTTAGCTGAATGTCAGAGCAGCAAAATACTTGGATCTTACAGTGAAGTCGCAGCTTATTTCAAATCACAACCTGTGCATGACACAAGAGGACCACAAAAACTGAATGGATGTTCCTGTTTTCTGCTCAGCCACAGCGAAATTGCACTACACTAGACTTTTTCTGCTACCTCTATCTTCCAGTGTTAGGGTTTGCGGTCTGAAATTACACAAGAGCTTAGGAAAAATTGTGCGCGACTTGGAGGACTCGGTGGACGCCGCGATCAGGAGAGGGGTGGGGTTTGCATTACGAAATTGGCCCAAGGGTTTAACGGCGACGAGGTTTAGGGTGAAGCACAGAATTTCAGGGGAAGAGGGGGCACCTCGTCTTGCTGGAGCTGGTCGTTGGAGCGCAGCTGCTCGTCCGACAGATCGGGCTCCACTCCCTCCTCGCGACCCCGCAGCGCCATCTCGCGGAGCATCCTCGCCGCCTCCGGCGAGAGGTCGTCGTCGCGGTGAGCGCTCTCCATCTCCATCCAGGGCTCTGCTGCGGGTGGCGACTTGCGACGGTACGCGTACGGGGGAAATTTAGAGACTTTCTTTTTGTTATTATAATTTTGATTGACAGCATGAATTTTGCGTCTACAAAAGTGTGCTTCTGATTATCTTCAACAGGAGTTTGGAGACTCCATCAATTAATTAAGCAGATGACAAATATTTAGATACCCAACACAGAATTAGGGATGGAAACGGACGGATCGGATAGTGCTCTTATCACTTTCAAAACAAATACGAATACGAATACGGATGTTATCAGATACAGATGTGGATAGGATGTTATTTGTATACAAATACGTATCGAATGTTTATTCGATTCAGAACGGATATAAATAATAGTGACATATTGCTTAAGTAAATTAGTCAATAGCTATGTGACATGAAATAATCAACTTGTGACGTACAATAAGTCAATAATAAATAGGTTTATGAATAGATACTATTGTAATGCATTATAATTTCTATGTTTAATCATACAAAGAGTAAAATTTAACCACTTATTTGGCTTTTATGTTGGATAATTGAAATGTTGGGGCTAGAATTTTGAAAATTGCCTCCCATAATCTTATTCGGATACGGATATATCCACTTTCATATTCATATTTGTGTCAAAATCTTATACCATATTTATTTATTTATTTGTTAAGTAAATTCAGGTGCAGATAATTTCCATTTTCATTTTGATTCAAATGCAGATAGTTTAGATATGAATATGCATTTTCTCAAATACAAATATCAGATATTTCAAATTATCCACTACCACTTTCCACCCCTACACAGAATAGCATCGGCCGATCTGGCTACCAACAAAATCCCGCATAACCCGGTTCAGAAGAACAAGAAAAAGAAAGTACGATAGCACTTCTGACTCTGAAGCCACTCCCCACACCTCTATGCACGCCGACGGCCGCGCCGCCGCGCCCGGCGGAGATGCCACCACCGACCCTTCCTCGCCGTACTTCATCGACGCCGCCCACCCGTACGCGGCCGCCGCCGCTTCCGCGCTCACCTCCCACCGCGCCAAGTCCAAGTGGTCCCAACTCGCCTCCCTGCCGCTCCCCGACCCCCTCCCCGCGTCCGCCGTCTCCGCCGTCCTCCTCCTCCTCCGCCACCGGCCCCACGTAGCGCTCAGCTTCCACCAGTTCGCCCTCCGCCGCCTCCTCCCATCCCGCTCCCCGCCCCCGCTCATCCTCTCCGCCTCCGCCGCGCACGTCGCGGCCGCCTCCCGCCTCCGGCGCGCGGCCATATCCGTCCTCTCCTCCGCCACCTGCCACTACTCCCCCTCCCAGATCTTCAACGCCCTCGCCGCCACCTACCGCCGCTTCGCGTCGGCCCCCTTCGTCTTCGACCTCCTCCTCCTCGCCTACCTCCGCTCCCGCCGCGAACCCCTCGCGGCGGCCTCCATCGCCCGCCGCTACCTCGCCTCCGGCGCCTGCCCCCTCCCCTCCACCGTCGCGCTGCTCTTCCGCTCCCTTCCCTGCGCCGAGTCCGCCCTCGAGATGTACCACCAAATCTACACGCGTCCGGGTCCAAGAACCAACCGCGTGCTCCAGCCGACGGCGCAGACCTTCAACTCCCTCCTCCTCGCTGTCTACCGCCATGGCAAGTGCCAAGATTTCGACATTGTGCTCGACGAAATGGACAGGTACTCCTGCAAGCACAATGTGGGCACTTACAACATTCGGATGGCCGCGTGCTGTGATGACAGGGATATGGAGAAGGCGCGAGGATTGTGGGATGAGATGGTTCAGGGAGGGATCCAACCAGATGTCACCTCATACAACACGATGATTGGTGGGTATTGTGCTGCCGGGGAGGTGGGGATGGCAGAGGAGATGTTCAAGGACATGGAGATTTGTGGGATTGAGCCAAGTGTTACAACATTTGAGTGGTTGGTTAGAGGGCATTGTAGGACAGGGGATGTTGATGCTGCGATGCTTGTTCGTGTAGACCTCAGAAGGAGGGGATTTGGTATGGCGGCGGAGGTTGTCGAGGAGATGGTTGATAGATTGTGTCAGAAGAGGAGAGTTGAGGAGGCGTTATGTATTTTGAGGGCAGAGATGAAGAGGGAAGAGTTCACACCGAGTCGGGGAAGCTATGAGGTGCTGATAAGGGGATTTTGTGAGAAAGGGGAAATGGAGGTGGCGATGAGACTCCAGGCAGAGATGGCCGGGAAGGGATTCAAAGCCGGAGCTGAGGTATACCATGCTTTTGTCCGCGCTTATGAGAAGGATGAGGACCACGAGATGGTTGAGAGGTTGAGGAAGGAAATGGCAGCGATAGGCATTGAGGATGGCAGTGACCTGGAATGTATGCAATGATGCGTTTTTTAAGCTTCGTATGTTGCTGTTCAGGACACTGGTAAATTCCTGTTGTACTTGTCTCATCCAATTTTGTTCATCTTCAGTCTTTACACTGTACATATTAGAGCACAAAAATCTCTGAGTTGTATCTTCAGAAATATATGGAGTCTGAGGGTCTTCCACCTCTATCTGTGAATTTTATTGTTAGGTTCATGACTTCTGGCTGGTTGTGTTAACTACTTTAGTGATCATCTCCTGTGTTATTACCATATATTTCAACTTTTACAGCTTACATCAATCTTTGTGTCATGCACTCATGCATGCCATTGATATATAGTTGTTGCATATGAAAAGGGACATATGATTTTTGCAGGTTTGTTAAGATCTGCGGTACATGTAGCCAAAGAGTTAATTGGCCAGCTCCCTTCATTATTTGAGGTATGTACCACATGGACTGCAACTATGAAGTACAATTTCATGTTCGATGTATGTAGTGTGTGTCGGTGGTTCTAAAATCTAATGTTTCGGTTGGCACCGACTGTAGCCAAAAATAACAATACTTATTCTTATGTCACAGTTCCGCCATAAGAGAGTTGGCAAGTGCTGCATTCATGCTCCAGCAAGGAAGATCCTTGAGACAATGCAAATTATCTGTTCCTGAGCGCATCACCTAACTGACCTCTCATGATCAGGACTTTGGCAGAACTGTATATTGACAAGGGTGAGAGTGCGTGTTATATACATACGTCTGAAAGCTGGCAATTGCAAAGGACGAACTCGCCAAGAGCTGAAGAAGCAAGACAGTAGTGAGAGGCGGTATGTTCATCACCGTGGTCAGTGTTCCGTCAGTCAGTAAAACCACAGCAGCAGGCCAGAGAAGCCAGGCGCTTTGGTGTGATGTGTGTAAAGTTACCTTGGCACTCTTTACCTTGCTTTAAAACGAATTTGCTTCTATCATTCAAATGATATCATGGAAATTTTAGAGGAATGTATTTTAGAATTTTCTTCTATTGGTTTTGGGGTCTGTATCTTGTAAAAAGTCTGCATTAAGTCGAACCTTTTGAAAAAAGAATCTTAGTTTTCTCTATGGTGCAATCAAACAAAGGCAACTTTGTGCTTATCTGATTCAAGTGTGGGTGGCATTGCGTCCCTAAACTATACTGTCTTTTCATCGGTTCAAGCTTTTAGATGAACGAAAATGAAGGCAAATGTTTCCGGTGAACTGGATGCTACATGAAACTCAAGACCTTGCTCAAGCAATATTAAAAAGACTATAGTTGTTGGCTAACACAACATTTATAGATCTAGAATTACACTTGTTAAGTCGAAAGTGTTCTTCTAATCTCGAGCTCAAATGCTGCCAATATGAACAGTAAAATCAGAACGAAAAGAAAACAAAAATCTGATTTATTTTTTTGACAACAAAATTGCTTAGTTTTCTGTCCGCGTGCATTTTTTAGTAATGAAATCACCTTCATGGAGGTCTGGGTAAAAATAACAAAATCATCACTTCAAAATGCTTTCAAAAGTAGACTTTTTTTTAAATCGCAGGCTTTATTACTTATTCATGAGGATTACAATGGATTTGAATACATCCTATATGAAAGAGGGGGTATTGTTTACCCGAAACATCTTCTACGATCCTCACTAGACTGCTTGATGCATCTATGTGCAGCTTCATTTGATTCACGGTTAACATGGACAAGAGAGAAGGATTCAGTACTGGAGCTCACATCATGTCTCAGTTTCAAGGCAGCTGCCACAAAGCTTTGTGATGTTTCTGTGGTTGATCTATGAAAGGATGGCGACCTCATTGACGACTTGGTCAATCTCACCTTGCTCAATGACCTTAGATTTCTTTATAGCGACCACAAGATGATCAGATAAGATGCCTTTGTACACCATGCCATGCCCTCCACGGCCAAGGATCCGTATGCAATCAAAGTTGTTTGTTGCATGCTCCAACTCTGCCACTGAGAAAATCTTTGTCCTTTCATTTGCATTTTCACCCGATGATATTAGTCATTCTAAAAGGATGCCACAATTCTCTGCAAAATACTACATTTTTATTGCTTTTGGATGTCTCTTCGCCACCGCTCGCTCACCTGTTTTTTTGCTCCTATTTTACTACAGTAGGTATGATGTTCTTAGAAAAAGCCGACCAGTTTTTAAGTAACAAATGTTCATGAATTTTTTTTAAATGAAATTGATTTTTTTTGTAAATTTCAATTTTTCCCTAAAAATGTTCACAGAATTCAAAATGTTCATAGATTTTCTAAAAATATTCGCAGATTTTCTAAAAATATTCACAGATTTTCTAAATATATTCACGGATTTTCTAAAACTTATTTGTAAATTTGAAACAATCCTCCGTGGATTTGAAAAAAATCACAATTTTGAAACAAAATCGAGGTTTTGAAAAAGTTCACAAATTTGGAAAATTTCACGAATTTCAATTTTTTCACAAATTTGAAAAAAATGTGAATTGAAAATCTTTGCAGAATTCAAAATATTCCATTTTCAAAATGTTCATAGATTTGACAAAAAGGATCACTAATTTGGAAAAAAATTGTGAATTTCAAAAAATGTTCACAAATTTGGAAAAAGTTCACAGACTTGAAAAATCTTCACAAATTTGAAAATTTCAACAAAAAATTAAAACATTATAAATTTTAAAATTGATCCCGAATTTAAGAAAAAAATCATGATTTTGAAAAAAGTTTGTGAATTTTGAAAAATGGATGATCGAAAAATAAAAATGTAACACGAAGAAAAAAACCATACATAACTCCTCTTGGAAAAACAAGAGAAAGAAATAAGAGTTAAATGGGTCGAGCCCAAAGTGGAAGGATGGTGCACCAGGTTGCAGGAACACCTATAAACGACACTTAGGGCGCTGAATAGGATTTGGCCCACACATGCACCTTTAACATTTTTTTAATCTAAACATACTTACTTTATTAATTAAAGATATTTATAGGGATACAATGAAGGTATGACGGATATAACAGCCACAGATTGCGCCCGAGATCCAGACCAAAAGCATGCGTAGCAAGACTATGTGCCTCAAATTTTGAAACTCTACTACAAAAAATGAAAGAACACTCATTAAAGTGCTTAGAAGTTTCGATGACCTCCTTCATGATGCTCGCATAAGTTTATCCGGTCTACTTGTTGATGTCCTGAACCACCATATGGCAATCGGAAACTATAACCACTTGCAAAGCCAAGTTAGTAGTAAGAGTAAGAGCCTCCCTGAATGCTAACATCATGTTGAATAAAATCAATGCTACTGAAAAAGTTTAGCTCCGCATTGCTCTTGTTAGTATCTTTTGTCTATATGCTGTACTTACATTTATAGCTAGTTGATTATGTAGCATCACTCTGAATCTTAGCTTAAATATTCTTCATTTGTTTCTATATTATCACATCTATATTTACTCTTAACAAAATGTAGAATGAAGGCAATGCTTATGAAGAAGATTCTATGGTCAACTTCTTCAATTGCCCCCCCCCCCCCACATCAACATGGACAAGGGCTTTATAGAGCCGATCTTCACTACTAACGTAAGTTTGTCCTTCTTGAGCCTTCAAACTTTGTTGTATATATTTGGATAGTCATGACTGCAATTGTTGTTTATTTTTGTCGTTTGCATCAAAATGCATGTTTAAAGTTTATTACGAAGAGGTTCATAAACATAAGTTTGTCCTTCTCAATTTCAGATTTTAGTTGTACAACCAAGTTCTTTATTCATACCACGTAAATGAAACTAAACACAGTAAGTGATCTTCTTTAGCATTGTGTGTATGCTCGTGTTTTTGATTTGTAATCTAGTGGTGTGGTAAAACTATCAACTCTAGGACAATGCCACATCCTGCTATGTCTTAACTATGAACAATGTCACATTATGTTAATGTTATTTAAATCATGTCTCTTTATTTACCAATATGAAATGGGATAAATTGACAGTACACTGTCCATGATACTTATACGTTCTTTAGCACTGCATGTATACTTGTCTTCTTGATCTGTAATCCAATGGTGTGGTGAAGCTAGCCACTCCTGCACAATGTCATTTCCTGTCATGTCTTAACAATGAACAATGTCATATTATGTTAATCTTATTTTAAATCGTGTGTCTTTACTTGCAAATAAAAAATTGGATGAATTGACAACACTAATGCTTATACGTGCAAAACTTGTTATATGTCTCCCTGTTTCTCTTTCAGAGTGATATCTCTGACGCTGGGAAGAACTACCACAATGATAGTGAGATGAACCCATTGATTGTCCCTCTGACATATATTGTAGGGAATAAGGCAACACATCTTGGGGATAGTGATACAACCCCAAAGTCATGTCTTGATGTAGTGTTGAAGTTACTCGCTAATAGCACTGACACAAGCTCGATGAAGTCGCCACCTGAATCTGTTCAACTTCTTCGGTCTCAGCTTCAAGCAGAAAGACATGGTTCAGCTTACTAGAACTCCAATCTCTGTGGAAGATCAACGAAAAGTCCAAGAGTTGGAGGATATAAGTGTCAAACAAGCGCAGTCTCATCAGTTTGCTCAGCTCCTTGCGATGCAGCTCCCGGTCAGGACTAACCTTTCTTGAACTGTGTTAAAGTGTTATCGATTTTGTATATTATTTTGTCAACGCGTTTATTTGCACTGGTGGTGACATTTGATACCCAGTGTATGTATCTGTAGTCTGGTTGTGTTCTTTATTATCACTCGTAGCAAACTTTGATGCCCAGTGGATGTAATATATGTCATAATTTCTTTATTGTATAGTCTAGATTTATTCTTAGTCATGATGTTGTAATTTATTTATTGTATATGTTGTCCTCGCTCTCTGAAAAGGCCGTAAGCTTCGACGGAGGCCAAAAGGCCAAAATGTTAGTATATAAAAAAACACGGTACTCAAACGGGTCGGCCCGCAACTCGCTATATATGGGCCGAAACATGGGCCCGCAATCATCTTGGGCCATTAGCAGGCCTAATCGTCAACTGCCCCCCTAGTAGTTTTGGGCCTTTAACAGGCTGAGTGAACCATGGGCCTTAGTTGTGCTAGAAAGTGCCATGGACTTTAAACAGGCTAAAAAGTAGATTGGGCCTGAATTGTGTAGGATAATTCACGGGCCGACATCAGGCCGAAATATGCATCGGCCCATAATTGGCCCAATTATATGATGGGCCGTTAACAAGCCAAAATTTATTTTGGGCCATGGCTTACCCAATCACATTATGGGGTGTAAGCAGGTCGGATGCAAAGCGGGCAATAATTAGGTCCAACTATATCACGGGCCATAGCTAGGCTTTTCTCCACTAGTGACAGTACAACATGGACATTGCTAAAGGCCCGTAGACACACGACACCACTAATATGGCGCCATTGCTAAAAAAAATAGTTGTGGCGTTGGAGGACACGACAGCAGTATCGTACATGGGGCTGGCGTGTCACCAGTCCAACACTAGCACTAAGTTCATCTTAACTCCGGCATGACTACTTATCCAACGCCAGCAAATGGTTTTTTAGTAATAAAAAAATTGCTCATCAGTATTAGCTACTTACTTAATATTTCCTCCGTCCGGAAATACTTGTCATCAAAATAAACAAAAAGGGATGTATCTAGATGTATTTTAGTTCTAGATACATCCTTTTTTATCCATTCTGATGACAAGTATTTTCGGACGGAAGGAGTAGATACTAATGAACACAATATACTCATCAACACTAGGTACTTACTTAATAGATAATCATTACAGAAGAGGCTCATGAACTTAACAAGTTGATATTAAACTTCACAAAAGTTGCTCATCAAGTACTCTAGTTACTCGATCATAATCAACTAATAAGATGAACTAGCTACTTAAAAAAACTAATCATCATCAAGGAGAATGCCCAGCTGGCGAATCTTCTTTCTACCCCCCTCTCCATTTCTTCTGAAATGACCTATGGCCATCTTCAGGTCAATCCTCTCAGCCCTAAGGAGTCTTATGCCCTCCTTCAGTTTTCCCGATCCTCGACGAGCTTATCCCTCTCGTCCCTCAACTCATTAGTCTCCTTAACGAGCCAAATAGTGTCCTTGCGTAGCTCTTTAATCTCCACCTTTAGCTCGTCATTTGCCCCTTGCATGCTCTTGATGATATACTCGTAAGTGTCTAAGAATTGATTGTTGGCCATGTCCACATCGCACACCGACTCATTGTTGCCTCTAGAATTGGCCATGACCTACAAACACACATCGCATATACGATCAAGATAATATTGCAATGTATAGAACTAATCAAACTAGATAGCATGGATCACAATGTAAAGTAGTTCAAATATTGCAATGTATAGAACTAATCAAACTAGATAGCATGCATCTCAATGTCGAGGGTTGACCTATATATAGCAAACTAGATAGCATGTGGTGACCTACAACAGCAAATTGCATAGCAAACTAGATATGTTGGTCTATAGAAATTGTACAATATGAACGAAGATGATCCTGCTTGAGTGGGTCATTAAGGAATAAGCCTTTGTAAACAGACCAATCATCACCAGATGATAGTTATATAACAAGATGAGATCAGCCACCGAAGATATCATATCCGTTCATAATACACACTATCCATTCATCCATCCATCTATCAAAGAGATATAGTATCCATTCATATATAAACCAATCATCTACTCCATCTATCAAAAGAAATTTTCTAGCTCAGATCCGCTACCGGAGGGAGATGCGCTTGGGAAGGCAAAGAAGATTCGCAAGGGGGAGAGGGAAGATCTCACCTCCTTTGTCGGAGTTGGCGGTGGCCGCGCAGTTCCGGCGGCGAAGAGCGGCGTGGTCAGGCGGCGGTCGCGGTGGCGGCGTTGGTCGAGAAGGGGGTACAAAGAAGAAGGGTGTGAGTTCGTACTGAATCTGACTTACTTGTTTTTACTGGACAGGGCAGTTTTTGCTGGCGTTGGCCCAATGGATAGTGTTGGCGTAGGCCTAATGGGTCACGACATAGAAAACGTTAGCACACATAAAAAACTCAGAAAATATCTATGTCATTCAAGAAATAATACACGCCAGCGGTATGGTAGTAGCAATGTCGTACTCCCTCCGTCCCAAAATTCTTGTCTTAGATTTGTCTAGATACAACTGTATCTAGTGTTAGATACATCCGTATCTAGACAAATCTAAGACGAGAATTTTAGGACAAAGGGAGTACCAAATTGTCCGACGCCAGCACTGTTGGGTAACGTAGTAATTTCAAAAAAAATCCTACGCACACGCAAGATCATGGTGATGCATAGCAACAAGAGGGGAGAGTGTTGTCCACGTACCCTCGTAGACCGAAAGCGGAAGCGTTAGCACAATGCGGTTGATGTAGTTGTACGTCTTCACGATCCAACCGATCAAGTACCGAACGCACGGCACCTCCGAGTTCAGCACACGTTCAGCCCAATGACGTCCCTCGAACTCCGGTCCAGCCGAGTGTTGAGGAAGAGTTTTGTCAGCACGATTGCGTGGTGACAATGATGATGTTCTACCGACGCAGGGCTTCGCCTAAGCACCGCTACAGTATTATCGAGGTGGACTATGGTGGAGGGGGGCACCGCACACGGCTAAAAGATCAACCGATCAATTGTTGTGTCTCTAGGGTGCCCCCTGCCCCATATATAAAGGAGCAAGGGGGGGTGCAGCTGGCCAAGAGAGAGGGCGTGCCAGGAGGAGTCCTACTCCCACCGGGAGTAGGACTCCCCCCTTTCCTAGTTGGATTAGGACTTGGGAGGGGGAAAGAGGAGGGAGAGAGGAAGGAAGGGAGGTGTCGCCCCCCTCTCCTTGTCCTATTTGGACTAGGGGGGAGGGGCGCGTGGCCCAGCCCTGGCCGCCTATCCTCTTCTCCGTAAAGGCCCACTAAGGCCTATTAACCTCCCGGGGGTTCCGGTAACCTCCCGGTACTCCGGTAAAATCCTGATTTCACCCGGAACACTTCCGATATCCAACCATAGGCTTCCAATATATCAATCTTCATGTCTCGGCCATTTCAAGACTCCTCGTCATGTCTGTGTTCACGTTCGAGACTTCGAACAACCTTCGGTACATCAAAACATATAAACTCATAATATAACTGTCATCGAAACATTAAGCGTGCGGACCGTAAGGGTTCGAGAACTATGTAGACATGACCGAGACACGTCTCCGGTCAATAACTAATAGCGGAACCTGGATGCTCATATTGGTTCCCACATATTCTACAAAGATCTTTATCGGTCAGACCGCATAACAACATACGTTGTTCTCTTTGTCATCGGTATGTTACTTGCCCGAGATTCGATCGTCGGTATCTCAATACCTAGTTTCAATCTCGTTACCGGCAAGTCTCTTTACTCGTTTCGTAATACATCATCCCACAACTAACTCATTAGTTGCAATGCTTGCAAGGCTTAAGTGATGTGAATTACCGAGAGGGCCCAGAGATACCTCTCCGACAATCGAAGTGACAAATCCTAATCTCGAAATACGCCAACCCAACAAGTACCTTCAGAGACACCTGTAGAGCACCTTTATAATCACTCAGTTACATTATGACGTTTGGTAGCACACAAAGTGTTCCTCCGGTAAACGGGAGTTGCATAATCTCATAGTCATAGGAACATGTATAAGTCATGAAGAAAGCAATAGCAACATACTAAACGATCGGGTGCTAAGCTAACGGAATGGGTCAGGTCAATCACATCATTCTCCTAATGATGTGATCCAGTTTAATCAAATGACAACTCATGTCAATGGCTAGGAAACTTAATCATCTTTGATCAACGAGCTAGTCAAGTAGAGGCATACTAGTGACACTCTATTTGTCTATGTATTCACACATGTAGTATATTTCCAGTTAATACAATTCTAGCATGAATAATAAACAATGATATAAGGAAATAAATAATAACTTTATTATTGCCTCTAGGGCATATTTCCTTCAAGCACTATTTGAAAAAAAATAGTGTTGGCGTTGATGAAAAACGGCGCGCCATAAACGAAAGTTGTGGTCAGTCGTTTTTTCACTAGTGCGCTGGTGAATGAGAATTTGACACGTGAAAAATCCCCATTGGTCCGTGATGTTAACGGGTTATCGGATCCAAACCGACACCCGATAGCTTAATGACAACCCGTTATGATGGATGCCACGTGTCGGTTATGTAAATAGGGTCTAGCATATTGTACATGTACACGTATTTGTATATGTATGTAACTATATTCTGCTCATCTATATATTGAGACGTGAGGTTGGATGTTAGCCACCCACGCAAAAACCTAAACCTAGATCTTCAACTTGGTACCAGAGCTACCGGGCCGCTGCGCGAACCCTACGCTGCGCGCCGCCCTTCTGCGCCGCCGCCGCCGCGCGCCGCCCTCCACCATGCCGCCACGATGTCGTTTGCCGCCCTTTCGCTCTCCAACAGCGTCGGCACCATCACCTCGCCCGTGGCTGCCACCGTTCCCGCCGCCCTCGCCGTTCCGGCGATCTCTGTCCGCCTTGGCCGCCACAACTTCATGTTGTGGGGAGGCATCGCCGGCACCGTCTTAGCCGGCGCAAACCTCCATGGCTACCTGGATAGCACCACGGCGGCACCCGACAAGACCATCGCCATCGGGACTGGTGATGCCGCGACGACCACCGCTAACCTGGCATACCACCATTGGAGGACTCAGGACCAGAAGGTCAAGGGCCTCCTTCTCACCTCCATGGAGGAGGACATCGCATGTCAGCTCATCAGCTGTGAGACGGCGCAGGTGGTATGGACGGTCGTCAGTGCCATGTACGGTGCGCAGAGTCGTGCCAACGTCCGTCACATCCTGCGTCAACTTCAGACGCTGAGGAAGGAGGAGATGTCCACGGCTGAGTACATGCACAAGATGAAGGCCCTCGTCGACACCATGGCTGCCGCCGGCTCTCCGATTCGTGATGATGAGCTCATTGATCACATCCTCACAGGACTCGGCTCCGCCTACAACCCCATCACCGCCTCCATGGGTGTGAGTAACGCACCTATGCCCTACTCCAGCTTCTACTCGCTCGTCTTGTCGTTCGAAGCGTTGCAGGCTCAGCAGAGTGCGTCGGAGGGGTGGACTCCCTCGGCCAACGCCGTGACTCGCTCCGGCTCCTACGGCCAGGGCGGACGCGCTCCCTACTCGGAGCCCTACCCCTCCCAGAGTAGGGGTCACCCGACCGATGGCAACGGCCAACCCGGACACGGCCGCCAAGGCGGCAACGGTGGCCGCGACCGCAACCCCTCCTACGTCGGCAATGGTCGGCAAGGTGGCGGGGGTAACAGCGGCAGTGGCCGTCGCAACAATCGCTGGCGCCCCCAGTGTCAAATTTGCAAAAACTAGGGGGCATGAGGCCGATGATTGTCGCAAGCGCTATGACCAGGACAACAACACTCGCTCCGCCAACTCGGCCTCCACCAACACCGTCAACTATCCTTGGGTACTGGACACCGGGGCTATGGATCACCTAACAAGTGATCTTGAACGTCTCCAAGTTCACGAGCGCTATGATGGCAAGGACCAGGTTCAAGTGGCCAATGGTGCAGGTTTGTCTATTTCACACATTGGTCATTCCCGCTTACCCGGTTCATCTCTCAAACTGCGCAACATCCTGCATGTTCCACACATCAGAGAGCATCTTCTTTCTGTCTATCGCCTTGTTTGTGATAATGACGTGTTTGTTGAGTTTCACCGTCGTCTTTTCTTTGTTAAGGACAAAGCAACCAGGCGCGTCATTCTTCAAGGTAGCAGCCGGGGAGGGGTCTACCCGATTCCCTTTGCTCGTGCATCGTCCTCGTCATCTCGCCATGCTTCATCCAGTGTCCGAGTTTCGTCCTTGCAATGGCATCAACGTCTAGGTCACCCTACCAATAATGTGGTCACCTCCATTGTTCGGAGCCATGGCCTTCCATGTTCTAGTTCAAATACTTCACCATTAGTGTGTGATGCATATCAGCGTGCTAAGAGTCGTCAACTACCGTATTCTACATCTTTTCATGTCACTACTGTACCTCTTGAATTAATTCATTCAGATGTTTGGGGTCCCGCTATTGCGTCTTTCGGGGGGGATACAAGTATTATGTTAGCTTTGTTGATGACTACACGTGCTTCACTTGGATTTATTTGCTTAAACATAAGTCCGATGTTGAGCAAGTCTTCTATAACTTTCAGGCTCATGTCGGATGCCTTTTGGATTGCAAAATCAAGGCCGTTCGGTCCAACTGGGGTGGTGAATACCACAAGCTCCATCGCTATTTTCAACGCACGGGCATCTCCCACCGTATGTCATGTCCACATACATCTCAGCATAACAGTATTGCTGAGCGCAAACACTGTCATTTGGTAGAGACCGGCCTCGCCTTACTGGCGCATTCGTCTCTCCTACTCCGGTTTTGGGATGAAGCCTTTCTTACGCATGCTATCTCATCAACCGTATGCCCATTCCGGTTCTCAACAAGGACACGCCCCTGTTCCGCCTGTTTCATGTTCATCCCAATTATTCCTATCTTTGGATTTTTGGGTGTGCTTGTTGGCCTAGTATCCGCCAGTATAATGCTCACAAGCTAGAGTTTTGTTCCAAGATGTGTGTTTTCCTTGGCTATAGCCCTCTGCATAAGGGCTATAAGTGTCTTGATCACATCTCGGGTAGGATCTATATCTCTTGTGATGTTGTTTTCGACGAGTCAGTTTTCCCTTACTCCATCCCAGGTGTCTCGGTTGACATTGCTTTTATTGAGCACGCCCTCACTTTTCCATCTAATGAACCGTTTTCGGATGTCTATGTGCGGAAATACGACCTGTTATATTTGTCACCTGACTTGTTTTCTGCAGATGCTGCTCTAATTTCTTCCCAGGAACCCGTCACCGCACCTGCATCCGCCGGCATGACCGACGTGCATACCACGCCTCCTAAGGCGGCCTCGTCGGCCTCGCTCGATGGCGCGTCTGCGGTCCAGTCTGCCTCGACCGCTGGCGCGACCATGGGTCCGACTGGGTCGCCCGCTGCATCTCCCGCTTCGCTTGGGTCAACCCGGCCCGCCTCGCCCGTCATCGCCGGGTCGCCAGCCGCGTCTCCTGGGCTTCCGTCTCCACCTGGCTCTCTGTCGTCACCTGGTCCGGCCCAGCCCGACGCGTCTCCCCGGCCCGTGTCACCTACTGCTGAAGATCGTTCAGCCGTGACACCACTGGTCGGGTCTCCGTCCTCGCCGCCACCATCTACCGATGATGTGACTCCCGGGCACACTATGGTCACCCGTCACCGCGATCATACGTGTAAGCCCAAGACATACACGGATGGCACGGTGCGGTACGACACTCGTCAGCGTGCATTCTTCGCCGCACCCACTTCTCATCGTGATTCTCTTGGTGAACCGTCTTGGTGTGCCGCCATGTCTGAGGAATTTGCCGCCCTTTGTCATACGCACACATGGGTGTTGGTGTCTCGGCCTCCTGGTGTTAATGTTGTGGGCTGCAAGTGGATCTTTAAGACCAAGCATCGACCATACTGTTGACAAGCACAAAGCTCGCCTTGTTGCTCGTGGTTTTACTCAACAGCAAGGGATCGACTATGGAGATACTTTCGGCCCCATGGTGAAGCCTGCCACGGTTCGTCTGATCCTCTCTCTTGTTGTCTCCCGCGGGTGGAGTTTTCGACAAATTGATGTGAGTAATGCTTTTCTCCACGGTTTTTTGGCCGAAGATGTCTACATGCAGCAGCCCCTTGGTTTTGAGGATGCTCGTTATCCCTCTCATGTCTGCAAACTCCGGAGGTGTATCTACGGCCTCAAACAGTCGTCGCGTGCCTGGTATGCTCGGCTGTGTCAGCGTCTCTCACAGCTTGGTTTTGTTCCCTCCAAGGCAGATGCGTCCTTGGTCATCTTTTCACATGGTGCTATCCAGATATACATGCTAGTGTATGTTGATGATGTTGTGATTGCTGGTTCTACACCTACTGTGGTGGATCGCCTTGTGCAATCCTTGTCTGTGAGTTTTCCCATCAAAGACTTGGGCCGACTGGAGTACTTTCTTGGACTAGAACCGTCCTTTCATTCAGGGGGCATGACATTGACGCAAAAGAAGTATGCACTTGATCTCCTTCATCGCGTCAACATGGAGAACTGCAAGTCCACTTCCACTCCTCTTGCCACATCCGAGAGCCTCTCGCGTCATAATGGTGCATTGCTGAGTACCGATGACTTTTTTCATGTATCGCAGTGTAGTTGGAGCACTTCAGTATCTGACACTCACTCGTTCAGACATCTCCTTTGTCGTGAACAAAGTGTGTCGGTTCCTATCTCAGCCTACGAAGGTTCATTGGGAAGTGGTTAAGCATATTCTGAGGTATGTCAAAGGTACGCTAGACACGGGACTATGGATTCGTAAGTCCGGATTTACTGGAGTCAGTATATTCACCGATGCAGACTGGGCAGGTTGTGTTGATGACAGGCGTCCTACTAGTGGCTTTGTTGTATTTGTTGGACCCAATCTTATATCTTGGACTTCCAAGAAGCAGCCTACAGTCTCGAGGTCTAGCACCGAGGCGGAGTATAAGGCATTGGCCAATGGCGCAGCCGAAGCCATTTGGACAGACACAGTTCTCACAGAACTTGGAGTCACACGGCAGCGCACACCCATATTATGGTGTGATTGTTGGGGAACGTAGTAATTTCAAAAAATTTCCTACGCACATGCAAGATCATGGTGATGCATAGCAACGAGAGGGGGAGAGTGTGATCTATGTACCCTTGTAGATCGACAACGGAAGCGTTTGGTTGATGTAGTCGTACATCTCCACGGCCCGACCGATCAAGCACCGAAACTACGGCACCTCCGAGTTCTAGCACACGTTCATCTCGATGACGATCCCCGGACTCCGATCCAGCAAAGTGTCGGGGAAGAGTTCTGTCAGCACGACGGCGTGGTGACGGTCTTGATGTACTACCGTCGCAGGGCTTCGCCTAAGCACCGCTACAATATTATCGAGGACTATGGTGGAAGGGGGCACCGCACACGGCTAAGAATATGATCACGTGGATCAACTTGTGTGTCAAGGGGTTCCTCTTGCCTCTGTATATAAAGGATCCAAGGGGGGTGCGGCCGGCCCTACTAGGAGGCACGCAGGAGGAGTCCTACTCCTACCGGGATAGGACTCCCCTCCCTTTCCTTGTCTAATTAGGAGAGGGGGAAGGAAGGAAGAGAGGAGAGGGGGGCGCCGCCCCTCCCTCCTCGTCCAATTCGGACTAGGGGGAGAGGGGGCGCGCGGCCTGCCCTGGCAGCCCCTCCTCTTCTCCACTTTAGGCCCATGAGGCCCATTAACCCCCCGGGGGGTTCCGGTAACCCCCCGGTGCTCCGGTTTTATCCGAAACTTCCCCGAAACACTTCCGGTGTCCGAATATAGCCGTCCAATATATCAATCTTTATGTCTCGACCATTTCGAGACTCCTCGTCATGTCCGTGATCACATCCGGGACTCCAAACTAACTTCGGTACATCAAAACTCATAAACTCATAATATAACTGTCATCGAAACCTTAAGCGTGCGGACCCTACGGGTTCGAGAACAATGTAGACATGATCGAGACACGTCTCCGGTCAATAACCAATAGCGGAACCTGGATGCTCATATTGGCTCCTACATATTCTACGAAGATCTTTATCGATCAGACCGCATAACAACATACGTTGTTCCCTTTGTCATCGGTATGTTACTTGCCCGAGATTCGATCGTCGGTATCTCAATACCTAGTTCAATATCGTTACCGGCAAGTCTCTTTACTCGTTCCGTAATACATCATCTCACAACTAACTCATTAGTTGCAATGCTTGCAAGGCTTATGTGATGTGTATTACCGAGAGGGCCCAGAGATACCTCTCCGACAATCGGAGTGACAAATCCTAATCTCGAAATACGCCAACCCAACATTTACCTTTGGAGACACCTGTAGAGCACCTTTATAATCACCCATTTACGTTGTGACATTTGGTAGCACACAAAGTGTTCCTCTGGCAAACGGGAGTTGCATAATCTCATAGTCATAGGAACATGTATAAGTCATGAAGAAAGCAATAGCAACATACTAAACGATCGGGTGCTAAGCTAATGGAATGGGTCATGTCAATCAGATCATTCACCTAATGATGTGATCCCGTTAATCAAATAACAACTCTTTGTTCATGGTTAGGAAACATAACCATCTTTGATTAACGAGCTAGTCAAGTAGAGGCATACTAGTGACAATCTGTTTGTCTATGTATTCACATATGTATTATGTTTCCGGTTAATACAATTCTAGCATGAATAATAAACATTTATCATGATATAAGGAAATAAATAATAACTTTATTATTGCCTCTAGGGCATATTTCCTTCAGTCTCCCACTTGCACTAGAGTCAATAATCTAGATTACACAGTAATGATTCTAACACCCATGGAGCCTTGGTGCTGATCATGTTTTGCTCGTGGAAGAGGCTTAGTCAACTGGTCTGCAACATTCAGATCCGTATGTATCTTGCAAATCTCTATGTCTCCCACCTGGACTAGATCCCGGATGGAATTGAAGCGTCTCTTGATGTGCTTGGTTCTCTTGTGAAATCTGGATTCCTTTGCCAAGGCAATTGCACCAGTATTGTCACAAAAGATTTTCATTGGACCCGATGCACTAGGTATGACACCTAGATCGGATATGAACTCCTTCATCCAGACTCCTTCATTTGCTGCTTCCGAAGCAGCTATGTACTCCGCTTCACATGTAGATCCCGCTACAACGCTTTGTTTAGAACTGCACCAACTGACAGCTCCACCGTTTAATGTAAACACGTATCCGGTTTGCGATTTAGAATCGTCCGGATCAGTGTCAAAGCTTGCATCAACGTAACCTTTTACGATGAGCTCTTTGTCACCTCCATATATGAGAAACATATCCTTAGTCCTTTTCAGGTATTTCAGGATGTTCTTGACCGCTGTCCAGTGATCCACTCCTGGATCACTTTGGTACCTCCCTGCTAGACTTATAGCAAGGCACACATCAGGTTTGGTACACAACATTGCATACATGATAGAGCCTATGGCTGAAGCATAGGGAACACCTTTCATTTTCTCTCTATCTTCTGCAGTGGTCGGGCATTGAGTCTTACTCAACTTCACACCTTGTAACACAGGCAAGAACCCTTTCTTTGCTTGATCCATTTTGAACTTCTTCAAAATTTTGTCAAGGTATGTGCTTTGTGAAAGTCCAATTAAGCGTCTTGATCTATCTCTATAGATCTTAATGCCTAATATGTAAGCAGCTTCACCGAGGTCTTTCATTGAAAAACTCTTATTCAAGTATCCCTTTATGCTATCTAGAAATTCTATATCATTTCCAATTAGTAATATGTCATCCACATATAATATCAGAAATGTTGGGTAACGTAGCAGAAAATAAAAAATTTCCTACTCGTTTCACCAAGATCATCTAGGAGTTCATCTAGCAACGAGTGAATAGATGCATCTACATACCTTGTAGATCGCGAGTGGAAGCGTTCAAAGAACGGGGATGATGTAGTCGAACACGACGTGATCCAAATCACCGGAGATCCTAGCACCGAACGGACGGCACCTCCGCGTTCAACACACGTACGGAAACAGCCACGTCTCCTCCTTCTTGATCCAGCAAGGGAGGGAGGAGAGGTTGAGGGAGATGGCACCAGCAGCAGCACGACGGCGTGGTGTTGATGGAGCTGCAGTACTCCGGCAGAGCTTCGCTAAGCAATAAGGAGGTGGAGGAGGTGTTGGGGAGGGAGAAGGAGGCAACCAAAGGCCAAGGACTCAAGGTATGAAGTCCCTCCTCTCCCCCACTATATATAGGGGTGCCAAGGGGGGGTGGCCGGCCCTAGGAGATCCAATCTCCTAGGGGGTGCGGCGGCCAAGGGGGGTTTCCCTCCCCCCAAGGCACCTAGGAGGTGCCTTACCCTCCTAGGACTCTTTCCCCCTTAAACCCTAGGCGCATGGGCCTATGTGGGGCTGGTGCCCTTGGCCCAAACAGGCCAAGGCGCACCCCCTACAGCCCATGTGGCCCCCGGGGATGGGTGGCCCCACCCGGTGGGCCCCCGGGACCCCTCCGGTGGTCCCGGTACAATACCGATAACCCCGAAACTTGTCCCGATGCCCGAAACAGGACTTCCCATATATAAATCTTTACCTCCGGACCATTCCGGAACTCCTCGTGACGTCCGGGATCTCATCCGGGACTCCGAACAACATTCGGGTTACTGCATATACATATCCCTACAACCCTAGCGTAACTGAACCTTAAGTGTGTAGACCCTACGGGTTCGGGAGACATGTAGACATGACCGAGATCGCTCTCCGGTCAATAACCAACAGCGGGATCTGGATACCCATGTTGGCTCCCACATGCTCCACGATGATCTCATTGGATGAACCACGATGTCGAGGATTTAATCAACCCCGTATGCAATTCCCTTTGTCAATCGATATGTTACTTGCCCGAGATTCGATCGTCGGTATCCCAATACCTCGTTCAATCTTGTTACCGGCAAGTCACTTTACTCGTACCGTAATGCATGATCCCGTGACCAAACACTTGGTCACTTTGAGCTCATTATGATGATGCATTACTGAGTGGGCCCAGTGATATCTCTCCGTCATACGGAGTGACAAATCCCAGTCTCGATCCATATAAAACAATAGATACTTTCGGAGATACCTGTAGTGCACCTTTATAGTCACCCAGTTACGTTGTGACGTTTGATACACCCAAAGCACTCCTACGGTATCCAGGAGTTATACGATCTCATGGTCGAAGGAAGAGATACTTTGACATTGCAAAAACTCTAGCAAACGGACTATACGATCTTGTGCTATGTTTAGGATTGGGTCTTGTCCATCACATCATTATCCTAATGATGTGATCCCGTTATCAATGACATCCAATGTCCATAGCCAGGAAACCATGACTATCTATTGATCAATGAGCTAGTCAACTAGAGGCTTACTAGGGACATGTTGGTGTCTGTTATTCACACATGTATTACGATTTCCGGATAACACAATTATAGCATGAATAAAGACAATTATCATGAACAAAGAAATATAATAATAATGCTTTTATTATTGCCTCTAGGGCATATTTCCAACAGTCTCCCACTTGCACTAGAGTCAATAATCTAGTTACATTGTGATGAATCGAACACCCATGGAATTCTGGTGTTGATCATGTTTTGCTCTTGGGAGAGGTTTAGTCAACGGATCTGCTACATTCAGGTCCGTATGTACTTTACAAATCTCTATGTCTCCATCTTGAACATTTTCACGGATGGAGTTGAAGCGACGCTTGATGTGCCTTGTCTTCTTGTGAAACCTGGGCTCCTTGGCAAGTGCAATAGCTCCAGTGTTGTCACAGAAGAGCTTGATCGGCCCCGACGCATTGGGTATGACTCCTAGGTCGGTGATGAACTCCTTCACCCATATTGCTTCATGTGCTGCCTCTGAGGCTGCCATGTACTCCACTTCACATGTAGATCCCGCCACGACGCTCTGCTTGCAACTGCACCAGCTTACTGCCCCACCATTCAAAATATACACGTATCCGGTTTGTGACTTAGAGTCATCCAGATCTGTGTCGAAGCTAGCGTCGACGTAACCTTTTACGACGAGCTCTTCGTCACCTCCATAAACGAGAAACATTTCCTTAGTCCTTTTCAGGTACTTCAGGATATTCTTGACCGCTGTCCAGTGTTCCTTGCCGGGATTACTTTGGTACCTTCCTACCAAACTTACGGCAAGTTTACATCAGGTCTGGTACACAGCATGGCATACATAATAGAACCTATGGCTGAGGCATAGGGGATGACACTCATCTCTTCTATCTCTGCTGCCGTGGTCGGACATTGAGCTGAGCTCAATTTCACACCTTGCAAAACAGGCAAGAACCCTTTCTTGGACTGATCCATTTTGAACTTCTTCAAAATCTTATCAAGATATGTGCTTTGTGAAAGACCTATGAGGCGTCTTGATCTATCCCTATAGATCTTGATGCCTAATATATAAGCAGCTTCTCCAAGGTCCTTCATTGAAAAACTCTTATTCAAGTAGGCCTTAATGCTGTCCAAAAGTTCTATATCATTTCCCATCAAAAGTATGTCATCTACATATAGTATGAGAAATGCTATAGAGCTCCCACTCACTTTCTTGTAAACACAGGCTTCTCCATAAGTCTGTGTAAACCCAAACGCTTTGATCATCTCATCAAAACGAATGTTCCAACTCCGAGATGCTTGCACCAGCCCATAAATCGAGCGTTGGAGCTTGCACACCTTGTCAGCATTTTTAGGATCGACAAAACCTTCCGGCTGCATCATATACAATTCTTCCTTAAGGAAACCATTAAGGAATGCCGTTTTGACATCCATTTGCCAAATTTCATAATCATAAAATGCGGCTATTGCTAACATGATTCGGACGGACTTCAGCTTCGCTACCGGTGAGAAAGTCTCATCGTAGTCAACCCCTTGAACTTGTCGATAACCCTTAGCGACAAGCCGAGCTTTATAGATGGTCACATTACCATTCGCGTCTGTCTTCTTCTTAAAGATCCATTTATTTTCTATGGCTCGCCGTTCTACGGGCAAGTCAGTCAAAGTCCATACTTCGTTTTCATACATGGATCCTATCTCGGATTTCATGGCTTCTAGCCATTTGTCGGAATCCGGACCCGCCATCGCTTCTTCATAGTTCGAAGGTTCACCGTTGTCTAACAACATGATTTCCAAGACAGGGTTGCCGTACCACTCTGGTGCGGAACGTGTCCTCGTGGACCTTCGAATTTCAGTAGGAGCTTGATCTGAAGTATCTTGATCATTATCATTAACTTCCTCTCTAGTCGGTGCAGGCACCTCAGGAACATTTTCTTGAGTTGCGCCATTTTCTGGTTCAAGAGGTAATACTTCATCAAGCTCTACTTTCCTCCCACTTACTTCTTTTGAGAGAAACTCTTTCTCCAGAAAGGACCCATTCTTGGCAACAAAGATCTTGCCTTCGGATCTGAGGTAGAAGATATACCCAACAGTTTCTTTAGGGTATCCTATGAAGACGCATTTTTCCGATTTGGGTTCGAGCTTTTCAGGTTGAAGTTTCCTGACATAAGCATCGCATCCCCAAATTTTTAGAAATGACAGCTTAGGTTTCTTCCCAAACCATAATTCATACGGTGTCGTCTCAACGGATTTCGACGGGGCCCTATTTAAAGTGAATGCGGCAGTCTCTAAAGCATAGCCCCAAAAAGATAGTGGTAAATCGGCAAGAGACATCATAGATCGCACCATATCTAATAGAGTGTGATTACGACGTTCGGACACACCATTACGCTGAGGTGTTCCAGGCGGCGTGAGTTGTGAAACTATTCCACATTTTCTTAAGTGTGTACCAAACTCGTGACTCAAGTATTCTCCTCCATGATCTGATCGTAGAAACTTGATTTTCCTGTCATGTTGATTCTCAACTTCACTCTGAAATTCCTTGAACTTTTCAAAGGTCTCAGACTTGTGTTTCATTAAGTAGACATACCCATATCTACTCAAGTCATCAGTGAGGGTGAGAACATAACGATAGCCACCGCGAGCCTCAACACTCATTGGACCGCACACATCAGTATGTATGATTTCCAATAAGTTGGTTGCTCTCTCCATTGTTCCTGAGAATGGAGTCTTGGTCATTTTACCCATGAGGCATGGTTCGCACGTGTCAAATGATTCGTAATCAAGAGACTCTAAAAGTCCATCAGCATGGAGCTTCTTCATGCGTTTGACACCTATGTGACCGAGGTGGCAGTGCCACAAGTATGTGGGACTATCACTATCAATCTTACATCTTTTGGTACTTACACTATGAATATGTGTAGCATTACGCTCGAGATTCATAAAGAATAAACCATTCACCATCGGAGCATGACCATAAAACATATCTCTCATATAAATAGAACAACCATTATTCTCGGATTTAAATGAGTAGCCATCTCGAATTAAACGAGATCCTGATACAATGTTCATGCTCAAACTTGGCACAAAATAACAATTATTGAGGTTCAAAACTAATCCCGTAGGTAAATGTAGAGGTAGCGTGCCGACGGCGATCACATCGACCTTGGAACCATTCCCGACGTGCATCGTCACCTCGTCCTTCGCCAGTCTCCGTTTATTCCGCAGCTCCTGTTGTGTGTTACAAATATGAGCAACGGCACCGGTATCAAATACCCAGGAGTTACTACGATTACTGGTAAGGTACACATCAATTACATGTATATCAAATATACCTTTGGTTTTGCCGGCCTTCTTGTCCGCTAAGTATTTGGGGCAGTTCCGCTTCCAGTGACCACTTTCCTTGCAATAAAAACACTCAGTCTCGGGCTTGGGTCCATTCTTTGGCTTCTTCCCGGCAGCTTGCTTGCTGGGCGTGGCAACTACCTTGCCGTCTTTCTTGAAGTTCTTTTTACCCTTGCCCTTCTTGAACTTAGTGGTTTTATTGACCATCAACACTTGATGTTCCTTTCTGACTTCTACCTCTGCTGATTTCAGCATAGCAAATACTTCAGGAATGGTCTTTTCCATCCCCTGCATATTGAAGTTCATCACAAAGCTCTTGTAGCTCGGTGGAAGCGACTGGAGGATTCTGTCAATGACCGCATCATCCGGGAGATTAACTCCCAGCTGAGTCAAGCGGTTATGCAACCCAGACATAGTGAGTATGTGCTCACTGACAGAACTGTTTTCCTCCATCTTACAGCTGAAGAATTTGTCGGAGACTTCATATCTCTCGACCCGGGCATGAGCTTGGAAAACCATTTTCAGCTCTTCGAACATCTCATATGCTCCATGTCTCTCAAAACGCTTTTGGAGCCCCGGCTCTAGGCTGTAAAGCATGCCGCACTGAACGAGGGAGTAGTCATCGGAACGTGCCTGCCAAGCGTTCATAATGTCTTGTTCCGCAGGGAGAACGGGTGCGTCACCAAGCGGTGCTTGTAGGACATAATCTTTCTTGGCAGCTATGAGGATGATCCTCAGGTTCCGGACCCAGTCCGTATAGTTGCTGCCATCGTCTTTCAGTTTGGTTTTCTCTAGGAACGCGTTGAAGTTGAGGACTACGTTGGCCATTTGATCTACAAGACATATTGTAAAAATTTAGACTAAGTTCATGATAATTAAGTTCATCTAATCAAATTATAATGAACTCCCACTCAGATTTGACATCCCTTTGGTCATCTAAGTGTTACACGATCCGAGTCGACTAGGCCGTGTCCGATCATCACGTGAGACGGACTAGTCATCGTCGGTGAACATTCTCATGTAGATCGTATCTTCCATACGACTCGTGTTCGACCTTTCGGTTTCCGTGTTCCGAGGCCATGTCTGTACATGCTAGGCTCGTCAAGTTAACCCTAAGTGTTTTCGCTGTGTAAAACTGTCTTACACCCGTTGTATGTGAACGTAAGAATCTATCACACCCGATCATCACGTGGTGCTTCGAAACGACGAACTGTAGCAACGGTGCACAGTTAGGGGAGAACACTTCTTGAAATTTTGTAAGGGATCATCTTATTTACTACCGTCGTTCTAAGTAAACAAGATGCATAAAACATAATAAACATCACATGCAATTATATAAAGTAGTGACATGATATGGCCAATATCATATAGCTCCTTTGATCTTCATCTTCGGGGCTCCATGATCATCTTGTCACCGGCATGACACCATGATCTCCATCATCATGATCTCCATCATCGTGTCTTCATGAAGTTGTCACGCCAACGACTACTTCTACTTCTATGACTAACGCGTTTAGTAATAAAGTAAAGTAGTTTACATGGCGTTCTTTAATGACACACAGGTCATACAAAAAATAAAGACAACTCCTATGGCTCCTGCCGGTTGTCATACTCATCGACATGCAAGTCGTGATTCCTATTACAATAGCATGAACATCTCATACATGACATATAGATCATTCATCATTCATCACAACTTTGGCCATATCATATCACAAAGCACTTGCTGCAAAAACAAGTTAGACGTCCTCTAATTGTTGTTTGCAAGTTTTACGTGGCTGAAGTAGGGTTCTAGCAAGAACGTTTTCTTACCTACGTGAAACCACAACGTGATTTGTCAACTTCTATTTACCCTTCATAAGGACCCTTTTCATCGAATCCGCTTCAACTAAAGTGGGAGAGACAGACACCCGCCAGCCACCTTATGCAACTTGTGCATGTTAGTCGGTGGAACCGGTCTCACGTAAGCGTACGTGTAAGGTTGGTCCGGGCCGCTTCATCCCACAATGCCGCTGAAGCAAGATAAGACTAGTAGCGGCAAGAAAGTTGACAAATCTACGCCCACAACCAATTGTGTTCTACTCGTGCAAGAAGAACTACGCATAGACCTAGCTCTGATACCACTGTTGGGTAACGTAGCAGAAAATAAAAATTTTCCTACTCGTTTCACCAAGATCATCTAGGAGTTCATCTAGCAATGAGTGAATAGATGCATCTACATACCTTGTAGATCGCGAGCGGAAGCGTTCAAAGAACGGGGATGATGTAGTCGAACACGACGTGATCCAAATCACCGGAGATCCTAGCACCGAACGGACGGCACCTCCGCGTTCAACACACGTACGGAAACAGCCACGTCTCCTCCTTCTTGATCCAGCAAGGGAGGGAGGAGAGGTTGAGGGAGATGGCACCAGCAGCAGCACGACGGCATGGTGTTGATGGAGCTGCAGTACTCCGGCAGAGCTTCGCTAAGCAATAAGGAGGTGGAGGAGGTGTTGGGGAGGGAGAAGGAGGCAACCAAAGGCCAAGGACTCAAGGTATGAAGTCCCTCCTCTCCCCCACTATATATAGGGGTGCCAAGGGGGGGTGGCCGGCCCTAGGAGATCCAATCTCCTAGGGGGTGCGGCGGCCAAGGGGGGTTTCCCTCCCCCCCAAGGCACCTAGGAGGTGCCTTACCCTCCTAGGACTCTTTCCCCCTTAAACCCTAGGCGCATGGGCCTATGTGGGGCTGGTGCCCTTGGCCCAAGCAGGCCAAGGCGCACCCCCTACAGCCCATGTGGCCCCGGGGATGGGTGGCCCCACCCGGTGGGCCCCCGGGACCCCTCCGGTGGTCCCGGTACAATACCGATAACCCCGAAACTTGTCCCGATGCCCGAAACAGGACTTCCCATATATAAATCTTTACCTCCGGACCATTCCGGAACTCCTCGTGACGTCCGGGATCTCATCCGGGACTCCGAACAACATTCGGGTTACTGCATATACATATCCCTACAACCCTAGCGTAACTGAACCTTAAGTGTGTAGACCCTACGGGTTCGGGAGACATGTAGACATGACCGAGATCGCTCTCCGGTCAATAACCAACAGCGGGATCTGGATACCCATGTTGGCTCCCACATGCTCCACGATGATCTCATCGGATGAACCACGATGTCGAGGATTTAATCAACCCCGTATGCAATTCCCTTTGTCAATCGATATGTTACTTGCCCGAGATTCGATTGTCGGTATCCCAATACCTCGTTCAATCTTGTTACCGGCAAGTCACTTTACTCGTACCGTAATGCATGATCCCGTGACCAAACACTTGGTCACTTTGAGCTCATTATGATGATGCATTACTGAGTGGGCCCAGTGATATCTCTCCGTCATACGGAGTGACAAATCCCAGTCTCGATCCATATAAAACAATAGATACTTTCGGAGATACCTGTAGTGCACCTTTATAGTCACCCAGTTACGTTGTGACGTTTGATACACCCAAAGCACTCCTACGGTATCCAGGAGTTATACGATCTCATGGTCGAAGGAAGAGATACTTTGACATTGCAAAAACTCTAGCAAACGAACTATACGATCTTGTGCTATGTTTAGGATTGGGTCTTGTCCATCACATCATTATCCTAATGATGTGATCCCGTTATCAATGACATCCAATGTCCATAGCCAGGAAACCATGACTATCTATTGATCAACGAGCTAGTCAACTAGAGGCTTACTAGGGACATGTTGGTGTCTGTTATTCACACATGTATTACGATTTCCGGATAACACAATTATAGCATGAATAAAGACAATTATCATGAACAAAGAAATATAATAATAATGCTTTTATTATTGCCTCTAGGGCATATTTCCAACAAGAAATGCTACAGAGCTCCCACTCACTTTCTTGTAAATACAGACTTCTCCAAAAGTCTGTATAAAACCAAATGCTTTGATCACACTATCAAAGCGTTTATTCCAACTCCGAGAGGCTTGCACCAGTCCATAAATGGATCGCTGGAGCTTGCACACTTTGTTAGCTCCCTTTGGATCGACAAAACCTTCTGGTTGCATCATATACAACTCTTCTTCCAGAAATCCATTCAGGAATGCAGTTTTGACATCCATCTGCCAAATTTCATAATCATAAAATGCGGCAATTGCTAACATGATTCGGACAGACTTAAGCATCGCTACGGGTGAGAAGGTCTCATCGTAGTTAATCCCTTGAACTTGCCGAAAACCTTTTGCGACAAGTCGAGCTTTGTAGACAGTAATATTACCGTCAGCGTCAGTCTTCTTCTTGAAGATCCATTTATTCTCAATTGCTTGCCGATCATCGGGCAAGTAAACCAAAGTCCATACTTTGTTCTCATACATGGATCCCATCTCAGATTTCATGGCTTCAAGCCATTTTGCGGAATCTGGGCTCACCATCGCTTCTTCATAGTTCGTAGGTTCATCATGATCTAGTAGCATGACTTCCAGAACAGGATTACCGTACCACTCTGGTGCGGATCTCACTCTGGTTGATCTACGAGGTTCAGTAGTATCTTGTTCTGAAGTTTCATGATTATCATCATTAGCTTCCTCACTAACTGGTGTAGGTGTCACTGAAACAGTTTTCTGTGATGCACTACTTTCCAATAAGCGAGCAGGTACAGTTACCTCGTCAAGTTCTACTTTCCTCCCACTCACTTCTTTCGAGAGAAACTCCTTCTCCAAAAAGTTTCCGAATTTAGCAACAAAAGTCTTGCCTTCGGATCTGTGATAGAAGGTGTATCCAATAGTCTCCTTTGGATATCCTATGAAGACACATTTCTCCGATTTGGGTTCGAGCTTATCAGGTTGAAGCTTTTTCACATAAGCATCGCAGCCCCAAACATTCAGAAACGACAACTTTGGTTTCTTGCCAAACCATAGTTCATAAGGCGTCGTCTCAAGGGATTTTGATGGTGCCCTATTTAACGTGAATGCGGCCGTCTCTAGAGCGTATCCCCAAAATGATAGCGGTAAATCAGTAAGAGACATCATAGATCGCACCATATCTAGTAAAGTACGATTACGACGTTCGGACACACCATTACGCTGTGGTGTTCCGAGTGGCGTGAGTTGCGAAACTATTCCACAATTTTTCAAATGTACACCAAACTCGTAACTCAAATATTCTCCTCCACGATCAGATCGTAGGAATTTTATTTTCTTGTTACGATGATTTTCTACTTCACTCTGAAATTCTTTGAACTTTTCAAACGTTTCAGACTTATGTTTCATTAAATAGATATACCCATATCTGCTTAAGTCATCTGTGAAGGTGAGAAAATGACGATATCCGCCACGAGCCTCAATATTCATCGGACCACATACATCTGTATGTATGATTTCCAACAAATCTGTTGCTCTCTCCATAGTACCGGAGAATGGTGTTTTAGCCATCTTGCCCATGAGGCACGGTTCGCAAGTACCAAGTGATTCATAATCAAGTGGTTCCAAAAGTCCATCAGTATGGAGTTTCTTCATGCGCTTTACACCGATATGATCTAAATGGCAGTGCCACAAATAAGTTGCACTATCATTATCAACTCTGCATCTTTTGGCTTCAACACTATGAATATGTGTGTCACTACTATCGAGATTCAATAAAAATAGACCACTCTTTAAGGGTGCATGACCATAAAAGATATTACTCATATAAATAGAACAACCATTATTCTCAGGTTTAAATGAATAACCGTCTCGCATCAAACAAGATCCAGATATAATGTTCATGCTTAACGCTGGCACCAAATAACAATTATTTAGGTCTAATATTAACCCCGAAGGTAGATGTAGAGGTAGCGTGCCGACTGCGATCACATCGACTTTGGAACCGTTTCCCACGCGCATCGTCACCTCGTCCTTAGCCAATCTTCGCTTAATCCGTAGTCCTTGTTTCGAGTTGCAAATATTAGCAACAGAACCAGTATTAAATACCCAGGTGCTACTGCGAGCATTAGTAAGGTACACATCAATAACATGTATATCACATATACCTTTGTTCACCTTGCCATCCTTCTTATCCGCCAAATACTTGGGGCAGTTCCGCTTCCAATGACCAGTCTGCTTGCAGTAGAAGCACTCAGTTTCAGGCTTAGGTCCAGGTTTGAGTTTCTTCTCTTGACTAGCAACTTGCTTGTTGTTCTTTTTGAAGTTTCCCTTTTTCTTCCCTTTGCCCTTTTTCTTGAAACCAGTGGTCTTGTTAACCATCAACACTTGATGCTCCTTCTTGATTTCTACCTCCGCAGCTTTCAGCATTGCGAAGAGCTCGGGAATAGTCTTATTCATCCCTTGCATATTATAGTTCATCACGAAGCTCTTGTAGCTTGGTGGCAGTGATTGGAGAATTCTGTCAATGACGCAATCATCTGGAAGATTAACTCCCAATTAAATCAAGTGATTATTATACCCAGACATTTTGAGTATATGCTCACTGACAGAACTGTTCTCCTCCATCTTGCAGCTATAGAACTTATTGGAGACTTCATATCTCTCAATCCGGGCATTTGCTTGAAATATTAACTTCAACTCCTGGAACATCTCATATGCTCCATGACGTTCAAAACGTCGTTGAAGTCCTGATTCTAAGCCGTAAAGCATGGCCCACTGAACTATCGAGTAGTCATCAGCTTTGCTCTGCCAGACGTTCATAACATCTGGTGTTGCTCCAGCAGCAGGCCTGGCACCCAGCGGTGCTTCCAGGACGTAATTCTTCTGTGTAGCAATGAGGATAATCCTCAAGTTACGGACCCAGTCCGTGTAATTTCTACCATCATCTTTCAACTTTGCTTTCTCAAGGAACGCATTAAAATTCAACGGAACAACAGCACGAGCCATCTATCTACAATCAAGCATAAACAAGCAAGATACTATCAGGTACTAAGTTTCATGATAAATTTAGGTTCAATTAATTTACTTAAAGAACTCCCACTTAGATAGATATCCCTCTAATCCTCTAAGTAATTACGTGATCCAAATCAACTAAACCATGTCCGATCATCACGTGAGATGGAGTAGTTTCATTAGTGAACATCACTATGTTGATCATATCTACTATATGATTCACGCTCGACCTTTCGGTCTTCGTGTTCCGAGGCCATATCTATATATGCTTGGCTTGTCAAGTATAACCTGAGTATTCTGCGTGTGCAACTGTTTTGCACCCGTTGTATTTGAATGTAGAGCCTATCACACCCGATCATCACGTGGTGTCTCAGCACGAAGAACTTTCGCAACGGTGCATACTCAGGGAGAACACTTCTTGATAATTAGTGAGAGATCATCTTATAATGCTACCGTCAATCAAAGCAAGATAAGATGCATAAAAGATAAACATCACATGCAATCAATATAAGTGATATGATATGGCCATCATCATCTTGTGCTTGTGATCTTCATCTTCGAAGCACCGTCGTGATCACCATCGTCACCGGCGCGACACCTTGATCTCCATCGTAGCATCGTTTTCGTCTCGCCAATCTTATGCTCCCACGACTATCGCTACCGCTTAGTGATAAAGTAAAGCATTACAGCGTGATTGCATTGCATACAATAAAGCGACAACCATATGGCTCCTGCCAGTTGCCGATAACTCGGTTACAAAACATGATCATCTCATACAATAAAATTTAGCATCATGTCTTGACCATATCACATCACAACATGCCCTGCAAAAACAAGTTAGACGTCCTCTACTTTGTTGTTGCAAGTTTTACGTGGCTGCTACGGGCTTAAGCAAGAACCAATTTTACCTACGCATCAAAATACACAACGATAGTTTGTCAAGTTGGTGCTGTTTTAACCTTCGCAAGGACCGGGCGTAGCCACACTCGGTTCAACTAAAGTTGGAGAAAATGTCACCCGCAAGCCACCTATGTGCAAAGCACGTTGGGAGAACCGGTCTCCCGTAAGCGTACACGTAATGTCGGTCTGGGCCGCTTCGTCCAACAATACCGCCGAACCAAAGTATGACATGCTGGTAAGCAGTATAACTTATATCGCCCACAACTCACTTGTGTTCTACTCGTGCATATAACATCAACATATAAAACCTAGGCTCGGATGCCACTGTTGGGGAACGTAGTAATTTCAAAAAATTTCCTACGCACACGCAAGATCATGGTGATGCATAGCAACGAGAGGGGGAGAGTGTGATCTATGTACCCTTGTAGATCGACAACGGAAGCGTTTGGTTGATGTAGTCGTACGTCTCCACGGCCCGACCGATCAAGCACCAAAACTACGGCACCTCCGAGTTCTAGCACACGTTCAGCTCGATGACGATCCCCGGACTCCGATCCAGCAAAGTGTCGGGGAAGAGTTCCGTCAGCACGACGGCGTGGTGACGGTCTTGATGTACTACCATCGCAGGGCTTCGCCTAAGCACCGCTACAATATTATCGAGGACTATGGTGGAAGGGGGCACCGCACACGGCTAAGAATATGATCACATGGATCAACTTGTGTGTCAAGGGGTGCCTATTGCCTCCGTATATAAAGGATCCAAGGGGGGGTGCGGCCGGCCCTAGTAGGAGGCGCGCAGGAGGAGTCCTACTCCTACCGGGAGTAGGACTCCCCTCCCTTTCCTTGTCTAATTAGGAGAGGGGGAAGGAAGGGAGAGAGGAGAGGGGGGCGCCGCCCCTCCCTCCTTGTCCAATTCGGACTAGGGGGAGAGGGGGCGCGCGGCCTGCCCTGGCAGCCCCTCCTCTTCTCCACTTTAGGCCCATGAGGCCCATTAACCCCCCGGGGGGTTCCGGTAACCCCCCGGTGCTCCGGTTTTATCCAAAACTTCCCCGGAACACTTCCGGTGTCCGAATATAGCCGTCCAATATATCAATCTTTATGTCTCGACCATTTAGAGACTCCTCGTCATGTCCGTGATCACATCCGGGACTCCAAACTAACTTCGGTACATCAAAACTCATAAACTCATAATATAACTGTCATCAAAACCTTAAGCGTGCGGACCCTACGGGTTCGAGAACAATCTAGACATGACCGAGACACGTCTCCGGTCAATAACCAATAGCGGAACCTGGATGCTCATATTGGCTCCTACATATTCTACGAAGATCTTTATCGGTCAGACCGCATAACAACATACGTTGTTCCCTTTGTCATCGGTATGTTACTTGCCCGAGATTCGATCGTTGGTATCTCAATACCTAGTTCAATCTCGTTACCGGCAAGTCTCTTTACTCGTTCCGTAATACATCATATCGCAACTAACTCATTAGTTGCAATGCTTGCAAGGCTTATGTGATGTGTATTACCGAGAGGGCCCAGAGATACCTCTCCGACAATCGGAGTGACAAATCCTAATCTTGAAATATGCCAACCCAACATGTACCTTTGGAGACACCTGTAGAGCACCTTTATAATCACCCATTTACGTTGGGACGTTTGGTAGCACACAAAGTGTTCCTCCGGCAAACGGGAGTTGCATAATCTCATAGTCATAGGAACATGTATAAGTCATGAAGAAAGCAATAGCAACATACTAAACGATCGGGTGCTAAGCTAATGGAATGGGTCATGTCAATCAGATCATTCACCTAATGATGTAATCCCGTTAATCAAATAACAACTCTTTGTTCATGGTTAGGAAACATAACCATCTTTGATTAACGAGCTAGTCAAGTAGAGGCATACTAGTGACACTCTGTTTGTCTATGTATTCACACATGTATTATGTTTTCGGTTAATACAATTCTAGCATGAATAATAAACATTTATCATGATATAAGGAAATAAATAATAACTTTATTATTGCCTCTAGGGCATATTTCCTTCAGTGATAACTTAGGGGCAACTTACCTGACGGCGAATCCAGTGTTTCATGCTCGGGCCAAACACATTGAGATTGATTTCCATTTTGTGAGAACGAGTAGCTGTTGGTAAACTGGAAGTCAGGTTCATCTCAACTGATGATCAGCTAGCGGATGTATTTACTAAACCCGCTACTCGACAGATGCTAGACCGCTTTAGAACCAATCTGAATCTTGTATGTAGTTCAGATTGAGGGGGCATGTAAAATATGGTCTAGCATATTATACATGTACACATATTTGTATACATATGTAACTGTATTTTGATCATCTATATATTAAGACGTGAGGCTGGATGTTAGCCACCCACGCAAAACCCTAAACCTACCTCTTCAACTGGTTACCCTTGACGAAAACACTTTCATGACACATCATTTATCGTTATGGAAGTTGGCACTTTCGTGATGAGTATTTTCATGGAACACTTCTACGACAACACATGTACGTCTATCTTGATTGTATCATAAAATCGTTGTACATGCATGACATAAAACATGTCCTATTGTGACAAACTCGTATCATCACAGAAGTGTTTTTTTGTAGTGCGGAGACGTCCTCAGAAATACCGACAGGTATAATGGTTGATTTGTCAGCCATTTGTAAAAAAAATTCAATAGGTGTCAACTTACTCAAATCAGCCTCAGGTATTTTCCTTTTATTACTAACAATAACTTTTATATATATAGCATAAGGATGCATTTTCATAGCATCAATCAAAGGTACTTGCAGAAATAAAGGTCTAAGAAATTCAACAAAACGATTGAAAGCATCTTCATCTTTAGTTTTCAAGGCTTTACTAGGAAAAGGCGTAGGTTTTTGAATATATGGTTTTCTTTTTTTTACCATGTTTTCTAGCAACAAAGTCTTTTTTATTATATATTTTATTCTTAGGTGGTGGGTTATCAAGCTCAACTTCAGGTTCTATTTCTATTTCATTATCAGATTCTTTATGTGGAGTATCAACATGATCATCATTATCATTATCACTACCTCATCTGGCACTACTAACCCCAACTCCTGGCAACTACCCACACAAATCGTACCAAAACTTGCTTGTTTGTCAGCATAAAACTTGCCTGCTGGTCAGTAAAAACATCTACCTCATGTGGCACTCCTAACCCCAACTCCTGACAACTACCCATACAAACTATACCAAAACTTGCTTGATTGTCAACATAAAACTTGTCTGTTGGTCAGCAAAAACATCTACCGCATCTGGCACTCCTAACCCCAACTCCTGGCAAACCCACACAAACCGTACTAAAACTTGCCTAATTGCCAGCATAAAACTTGCTTGCTTACCAGCATGACCATAAAAAGGCACTTCAAATAAATCTACAGCATGGGACGCACCCCCTCGCCCTCGCCCCTCTTCGTACAGAGCAATCCCACATTCATCATCGCATCACCAGGCCAAAAACACGCCACTGCATACCCTACATCGACCAACTCCCTCCTCGTCAACTCATCGATAGAACCCTACCTTGACCACGCCATCACGCGAAATGGAAATCCTAATGGAACGAATTGAATAAACGAGCACCACTGCGTACCCTAACCAGCACGGGAAGAACACGGACCCCCCTCCCCCCACCCACCAAATTGCGTACAAAATTTAGAGTGAAAACGAGGGGAGTTGGGAGGCGAGTTTATCAACGCACCGCCGAACCATCTCCTCGCAAGCCGAGAACGACGCCGACCTCACTTGGCCTCGCCCTCTTCGAGACGCTTCGCCCTAGGCAGACGTTTCGACCGCTTCCGGACGCTTCGCCTCGACCAGGTGTCACCTGGGCGCGATCGGTGATCGATCTGACGGCTCACGAAGGGTGTGCTCACAACACCCAGAAAATGCAACTGCACTAATTAGAATTTAGGTTCTATAATGTGCTGACAGTCGGTCCGTACATATGTGCTGCATAACACCCCCATCCCGGCCATTCCATGGAATCCTCGTTTGGATACGGCCTTAAGGTTAAAAATTATCCATATTACAGAGAACAAGGCACATTCAGGGATTAGGCACGGGGTTCGTTTGCGTCGAGCTTTACAATCTAAGGGTTTAAAATAGGCTTCACTCCTTCTACTCGGGCTCAAATAGAGACCCTCTCAGCCTAATAAAAAATACTCTAAATTTTATGAATATGAGAGTCGCAGGGAAGATCGATCGATCAACGAATTTTGTGCTCCTTGGGACTAGGCGTACGTGTTGGTTGGGACACAAATCGAGAAACACATTAACACGGGAAGCAGTAGCGCGCTGGCGATCGAAAAGGCTCTCGGGATGCTGGATGGATTTATTAATTTATTATTAGCGAGACGAGTGACACAAGATATATACCGGCCGGCCGGCGAGGAAGATACTACCATGAGACGAGACCGGCTTGTAGTACAGGAGTACTGTTGTTCAACGGACTTGTAGCCGGCAAGAATGGCGCCACCGTCCACACGCGCGGCGCTCGAGAACCTGACGCTGGCGGACGCCGATGCACTCGACTGCGGTGTCTGCTGCCTCCCGCTCAAGCCGCCCATCTTCCAGGTACGTACTCGCACGCACGCACGCGCCGACCCCCGTCCGTCTCTCCTTCTGCCCGAGCACTAATCGTACGTCGTAACAAGATAAATCTGCCTGCCATGTCTCCGGCCCTGCAGTGCGGGGTGGGGCACGCGCTGTGCGAGCAGTGTCGCGGTAAGCTGGCCTCGGCGCGGACCTGCCACGTGTGTCGCGCCCCGATGGCCGACGGCTACCGCCGGAACCACGACTTGGAGCGGCTGGTGGAGCCCATCCGCGCGCCCTGCCCCAACGCCGCCTACGGACGCGCCGCCAGACCGGTCTACTACGACGGGCCCCGCCACCTCGAAGACTGCCTCCACGCGCCGTGCCACTGCCCCGAGGAGGCCTGCGGCTTCGTCGGCTCGACGGAGATGCTGCTGGCCCACTTCGCCGGAGAACACGAGTGGCCGTGCACCACCGGCGCCCGCGCCGGGGAGTCCTTCTCCGTGGACCTCGAGGACGGCTTCAACGTCGTCATCGTCGGGGACGGCGCCAGGGAGCTGCTGTTCCTGGTGATGGTGTCGCCCGTGTCCCTCGGACGCGCCGTCTCCGCTGTATGCGTGTGCCCCCGAACTGACGGCGGCGACGAGATCTTCTACGGGGTCGAGCTCGAGTTCGAAAGATTAGGCGGCTGGTATGGTGAGCGCCTGAAATCTTTCTTCAACGTGGAATGCACGAATCTCTCCAGTGGCCTACCCGATCCCGACCACCGCTTCCAGTTCCTCCTGCCCAATTCTGTCAAGCCATATGAGGCAGAAACTATCAACATCCAAGCCTGCATTTACACCCAGATACAGTAATGATCCGTTGCTGCCTACTACGTACTAGCTAGTGTTACGAATCGCACTTGGTCGTCGGGCTGCATTGCATGCCAACGCTGTGTTTCATCCATGGTGAACCATTCGAAGTATTTGATTGATATTCCCGTCATTCGAGTCCTACCAATCAAAATGCTATGAAGTATGTTGTCTTTTCACCAGCTCAATCTTTTTATACTTCCTCTGTTCCAAAATATACGTCGTTTTAGCAAGCTGTTTTAGCTTGCTAAAACGACTTATATTATGAAACGGAGGGAGTATGAAGTAAAGCAAGTGCAAAGACATCCGATGAACCGGATGGTACATGCACTTGGGTGAACTGGATGTGTATGTTGCTCTATCAAAGGAGACACGTTTCCAACCACGGCACATTCAACTTAATTCATCATATAGACACTGACGCCACGGGTTAAAAACAGGGCATCATACTCGTACACACGTCAAACTGCCGAAACATAGAGAAATATATCCATTAACACACTGAATTTATTTGCATAGACATGGAACAAATCACGACACAACCACCAGTACCAGTAAATGTCAATGATTTTTGCAAGGTTTCACTGCAACGGTTCCGTTCATGATACAAGGGGACAACTGGCATCCTGAATATGCAGATTCTTCTCAACAACAGGCACGGAAATCAATGGACTAAAGACGCAGATTTATGTTCATAAACACTTAAATAACTGAGCGAGTACACGGATGTAGGCCGCCAAATGCTGGTAACGCCGCCAAGGCAAATGCACCTTGGGACGACTGTGTATGCACATACAGGGAAGCTTCAGAAATTGCGCTTGCACCGAGGCTGCAGATATGGGAGAGCCTGTGTCAGTCGTCTGCGGTATGTTGCTTGCATCCCCTGGGACCAAAATGCTGCGACGTCTTGAGGACAACCTTCCGGCACAGAGCACAGAAGTGTCGTTGGCATGCCCAGCAGTAGAGATGGTTGTTGTTTCCGATCTGCACCAAGTTACCAAAGCAAATAGAGAATCATGAGGAATGGCGGGGTATTGTGCAACATGGTAAGAACAATGATATTACGATCTGAGGTCGTTAAGATCTATGAATTCACACCCGTAAATGAATATCTGTGAATTCACTAGGAGTGTGTGGGGAATGGTTATAGCCTGACATCTGTTGACTGAAGCAAAAAAAAAAGGTAAACTGACCTAAACATCATGCTGATTTAATTACTAGTCATGGCTCAGAAGTTATTTGCAACTGAATCGGAACAAACAGTTAAACAAAGTAATCATGACTAGAGGTGAAAGCACCACCACGGGAGTAAAAATCCTGAATGGCAACTTTTTTAACTGTTTCTTGACGCAAAAGTAACCACAAGTATGTGAAATAGCACATTTTGGTTTCTTGACGCAAAAGGCAGGCAATTGCATCATTCTCATTATTACTAGAGATGCTGGTCCTGAGATACCTTTACAGATAAAGGATTTTGACAGTACCTTTGGAATTGGGTTGCGGCAAGTGGGACATGGGTAACCATATTCTCCTTCGAAGATTTCAGCCTGCGCTTGCGCAACTACTTGGCGTTGTTGCCTTTGATTCATTTGCATTTCCCATCTATCAATTTCCTCCTGATCAAATACCACACAATCACCCCTGGAAGCAACAACATGATTATTTGTCAAGTAACAGCTATGCCAATGAACATAATTAGATATTACTGAAAGAGAACATACTTGAAATGATCGTATCCACTGATTGCAGCATTACACTGGTAGCAGAAGAACCGCCCGCAGTTCCAACAGGTCATCTTATTGCATCCTTCTATCTTAGATATAGCCATCTTGCATCGTGGACACTGTTTTGCATCCTTCAAAATTTCCTTGATGCTGCGTACTTCATCCATAACCTTCTGGATATCTCCCTTAACTTGCCCAGACTTTTGACGTCTCTGTGTGAAATAAAAGTTAGGATGCCAATAAACACATGTGACTCTCCGGGAAGAATACAGTCTCATTGTTACCGAAGTTGGTCAAAATGTAAATTCTCTTCAACATAATCATCCAGTGGATGGATAAATAAAAACACATGTACATCATACTTGCAGACACCTAGCCATGAAGTGCGGTAATAACTGTTTAAAAAGATGGTCAAAACGCATTCAGTCTTATCACGATAAAATATGTTGGCAACTCAGACAATCATACTTATCTATCAAGCCTACAAGTAGAACACCATATAACCTCTTAGATTCGGGACTGATATTTAGATCCATATTGGAAAGCAATCACTTTAGAAACTTTCCATGTGAGTCACTAGTGGATACGATATCCCCAGATCCTCTTAACTGCACCCAAGGCCTATCAGCTTCCAATAGCCACCATACATGCCTTACCATAGTCACTAATCTCCATCCTACCAGGTCTCACCATTGGCCAGAATGTAGTAAATCAGTAATTTCTTGGCATGAACTTGTATCTCGTCCTTTGTTGAAATGGTTATACTAATCTATATTCAGGTCTTATACACTGTCCTAGAATGGAAACCAATGATTTAAGAACAGAAGAGACAGGATTAAAGCCTCAGCTTAGGGTAAAACATCTACTTCATCATGTATTGCTCGAATCAACACCTCGTTGCATGCCAGGATCCAAGAGGTACTGATTCTAGACGCTTCTAGTAAATTACTCCCTCTGTTCCCTAATATAAGACCTTTTATAGCTATTTCAAAATATTGACTATATACATACTAAAATGAGTGAACATGCATACTAAAATGTGCCTAGATACATACGAATCAAGGAAAAGCTAAAAGGTCTTATATTAGGGAACGGAGGGAGTACATGTCAGTATCTATTGAGAAATTGCTGCTAGTGTTAGTAAACATTTTCTATTAGTTCATGCTCAGGGACCGTGGGACATGATTTGCCAACCTTGGCCTACTGAGCCATATTCCGTTCCTAAATGTAATGTGAATTATTTTGTGCACGTTAAACAAGTCATAGGTTAAAAGGTGAATTTGAGACAATAGTACCCCTAACTAATTCGGTAATAAAAAAAACTAATTCAGTCATACATGCCATGATCCATGCATGGCATTCATATCTCCAATAATTCCCGATGGCCATATGGCACGCAACATGGAAAAAATAAATCGGAAAGATACTCCATGTAATTAACTTGCAAAAGCAAGCAGAATTGGCCCTTGCAAAAAAAGGAAGCAGAATTGGAGTAACTACTCCATGTACAACAACAACAACAACAACAACAACAATATGGAATTTTAGTCCAATATGGAATTTTAGTAAAAAGTAAATACTCCTACACCTTATATAATGGAACGAAGGGAGTATTTGCTAAATGTATGCATGTGAGATACAGTCCACCCACCTCCAAAATAATAAGTTTTTCTTCTGGAGATAAACATTCCACCCCAACATGACGGCGCTCTCTACAAAGTGTGCAGAAGCTGAATAAACAACTTGAGCACACAGCTTCATCACCTACATCTTCCAAGCAAGCAGTTTGACATCTCGGACAATAAACTACATCAGCCATGGCGTCAAGAGTTCTCTGAAGAAGCAATCCTTCCCAACGTTCAAACTCGTCTTCCCCCAGCAGCCTTTTCAATATATTGGGAGGAACAACACCTTCACATTTTGTATCAGGACACAGCAGCTTCACTACAGTTCCCTCCTTGACATGCATTTTGCAATATGTTTGCATGCATTTCTGGCAAAAGAAATGGTGGCATGGAAGTTTGATGAAATCGACACCTGATGAGGTAACAGATTAGACTCAGAAATATGGGTGCCCTTAATTCAAATAACACGGACAAACAAAAATGTAAATGGAGAACATCCAAGCTGGAGATGATGCATCACGAAGACCTCAGTATCGTGATTCTAAAGTTTACAATTTTACAAACAAGACAATTTCACACAGAACAAGGACAAATTGTTATCTCAAATGAGAACCTCTAACATGGCATCTAGATAATTATGTTACGGTTACCGTATCTAGTCATTTTCTTGTCAGAAAAAAAGGATAGTTTGGGAACCAAACTGTACTGAGTAGTAATACCTAGCCAAGAGAAGTTCCAAGGCGGCAATATAAAACAATTGTGGCAAGTATAACACATCACAAGACTCCTACAGCACTAGTGCAAACAGTTACTTGAAAATGGAAGAAAGAGTTACCAGGAAGCTCGCTGAAACAAATCATGCAGTCATGGATACCATGCAAAAAGGCTTCATGACGCTTATCATCATTGTATCTAATAATCCTTGGAATTGTCAAATCAGGTGGAGCATCATCTGGACAAGCACGGTTATCCCCACCATCTTCAACACACGTTAGATCACCCTTGCTTAAAACTATCTCATTATCAAACCCTAAGTAAGAAAGGGAAGAGCTTTGGAGCCATTGCACCCACTGATATACTACTTCCATGCCCAGTTGCTCTTCCCAAATCATATCCAGCATGTGACATAATGACGAAAGCATCACTTTGTCCAGCCATTCGGTGGATAGAGTGAAAAAGGGAGGCTGGTGGCTCGGGTATGACGAAGGCAGGAGACATGTCAGCAGGATTGGAGGTAAATGCTCAACTCTAAACTTGTAAACAAGATCATCAGAGGCATCTTCATCATGCGCTCCCTTATAATTTAGTGTTCCAGCACCAAAACTGAGCCTTGCCGATACACCTGTGCCATCTGGGATCTCAATATGCACGTGAACCTGTAATTACAAGTTTACAACGACAGGTGAAACACTTGCCCTTATAGGTAAGAAGAATATAGCCTGAAAATTGGTCGTGAGGGGTGTACCTGGAAAGTCCGCTGGCCTTCCTTTCTATTCAACATGACAACAGTGTCGCCAAAAATTGCTTCCAGGGCACATATCTGAGCATTGGATTTAGATTCGATCAGACTTAACGAAGTGATAACCGCACGTCCAATTAGAAACTAAGATAACGACAAAATAAGAGTTAACGGCATCCGAGGACTGCCTCTCAATGGTACGATTGGACAATTAATACACCTAGGCAATTGAATGTGCACGACACGGTTTAAATTTCACCGGTTCATTTCCAATGAATGGCGCGAACCCACCCAATCATAGAAATTTAGCAACGAGATTGACGACAAATGCAGGCATGACTGTTAAACTGCAGGGCTCTCAGTGTGTGTGCACCACATGATCCTTTGGCAGCCACTCCACATAGAGATGGCAAACAATTCCAGCCCTCTGTTGGACTTCAAGAATCAGCAGGTAAAGCAGCAGGAAAAAAGAATCGTGAAGCTCACTAGGGTGTCATGTCTATGATAGAAGCTACTCATTGCATTTATTTATTTGTAAGGCAATGAAGCTGATCAGTCATGCTTCGCCATATACTGAATAGCTAAGACAATTCACGAATCAGAGAGGGAGAGATTAAGCCGTCACCTCGTCGTCCTGCCTCTGATCGTTGGCACGCACCTCCTCCTCAGTCAACTCCACCTCCTCCCGACCAATCCCCACCAGCTCCCGCAGCCTCCTCAGGGCCCCTTCCTCCCGGCCCCCACCCGCCGCGGCGCTCCCAGACCCAGACGACGAGGCCTCCACCGGCGGCTGAGACGGCGGTGCCGGCGCGGGGACCTCGGGCTGGGGAGGAGACGGCGGCGTCTCCACCGGAGGATCCTCCTCGGCGGCCGCGGAGACGTCGAGGCGCTCCAGGGCCTCTGCGGCGGCGGCGGCCGCCGAGGCGTCGTAGGGGTACTCGTGGGCGGGGTTAGGGTATGGGGCGGCGGCGGACTTCCCGTGGGGCCTCTGCGCCGGGCCGCGGCTGCCGCCCTTGGGCTTCCACGACTTGCGAGGAGGCATCGCCGCCGAACCCCTTGGCGGCGGCGGCGGCGGGTAGGTTGCGCAGGGCCGGGGGTAGAAGAGAGAGAGGGGTCCGGTAGACTGCGTTTGGCGGCGGCGCGGCCCGGAATTTGACGGCGGGGAGTGAGGCGGTGTGGGGGCGCCGGCCGCGGGCCGGCACGAATCTCGGGGCGCGCGATTACAACTCTCTTCCGGCTCGACGCGCAGCTGGACCAGTTCTGGTTTCTGGAGCTGGGCTGGACCGCTGGAGAAGGGGGGTTTTGTGGAAGGCGTATTTCGCTCGAAGAAAAAAGTGGAAGGCGTACTTGCACTTCTCTCTCTCTTTGTTTTTAACGGGCAGCAGTGACTGTTCGACGCAAAACGTGGGTCAACGGTAAGCGGACGCATCCACGTCTGCTACGACGGATCCTCCGCAGCTGACAGGCTTGCTGCAGTTTTTCTTTTCCGGGATGCTGCAGTGGTTTGACCGCAAGCCGTTGACTATTCAAAGCAGATGTTTTGTGATTTTAGTTTGATTGTTTTGCATGAACCAATCTAAGCCGTTGACTATTCAAATGTGATTTTAGTTTGATTGTTTTTCATGAACCAATATATGGTTATATTATTAGAGAGACGGTGGTATTCCTAATTCATCAGAATTCAATTTCTGCATTGTTGTTGAATTTATTTTAAGATTTCCGGCGATGCACTTTCAGCGCTTGCATTTTTACTATATTATAAAAAAAAGTTTGATTGCTTTTTTTTTTTGTGAGATGATTTTAGTTTGATTGTTAATATAGGAGTGTGATTTTCTTGTGCTTTGCTAGTAAATTTTGGCTCGCTGCTGCATAGCTGACTACGACACTTCTCAATTCACATAAATTGTTTGTTTTTTTCAAATGGCCTGAAACAACTTTGTGTACTGCAAAAAAGAGTAAATTAAAAATAAGACACCATGAGCCCAATTTAGTCGACGCTGCGGTCCGACCACATGGCATGTATGATAAGCAACTTTTGAATGAAAACCAAGTTATGATTTAGATCGATATCTCTACTTTAGAAAAGTACTCCCTCCGTTCCAAAATAGATGACTCAATTTTGTACTAAAGGTAGTACAAAGTTGAGTCATCTATTTTGGAACGGAGGGAGTACATAATTCAAAGTAAAAAAGGTGACTGTTTCGGGGACAGTGATTATAGAGGCGGACCTATGTTGATGGGTGTGGGGGCATCTGCCCCCCCATTTGATTTTTTTCGTTCGCTTAGAGCATCTCTAGCAGACCTCTTAAAACTACAAATTGTAAAACTAAGATAAAAATTAAAAAAAAGGCATGTTAAGGGTCCATTTTAGCTACGACCGAACAGATACTGTAAAGCTCGGATAAGAGCTTCTTCCTCCAGCCCAGCCGGCGCCATCCCTTCCCTTAGCCGGTCGTGCCGCGCCCCGTTGCCACGTCGGCCGCACCCCGCCGGCTGTGCCCTGCTCTGTTGCCGGTCGCACCGTGAGGATTCTGGTGGCTAGGACGAGGTCACGGGAAGCCACGACGAGGTCAAGCTCGTCCAATTTGAACCGGCGGCGATCGATTTCGGGGTCCAACGACCTTTTTAGGTGTGCAGTGACGAATTCCGGCAAGTTTCGGGCGGGTTCTGACAAATTACACGGTTACGTGTTTGCTCCGACAAGGTTTGACCGGTATACGGGCCCCCCTCGATTCGACCTTCCAACCTTCAAAAATAAGGCTCTTGGCTGTGAATTTTCGGTGTCCTTTAAAAAATTTACGGGTTGTATCACGTTTACTTTTTCTATTCTTGACACTTTTTTTTGACCAAAACCTTAAAACGCAAAGAGTAAAGAGTTTGATCATTTTTAAGGGGTGTGCTAGAGATACTCTTATACCTGATCGGGGTATACAAGCTGTATGCCCCCACTTGTTAGCGTACGTTGCGCCCACTAAGACCTAGCTTCATTTGTTTTTTTAAAGCCCGTATAGTCTAACTGGCAGTCCACAAAAATAAAGACTTGATGGCCTGTGTACGTTTGCAACTTTGCATTAGGCCCTTTTTAAAAAAAGCGCGCGCGCGCGCGCACACACACACACAAAGGTTCATCCAGATTGAAGGAGCCAAACACCCTTCTGGTTACACAACATGATACAAGGATAATCATGATTCAGGAGTGAAGATACAAGATGGCCCATCTTATTGTTGCACAAATTTGATGGTGTATTATTCTGATATGTTTCTAAACGAGTTACATAATTCGTCAATCATTGTATCGTTGGATGAAGAAAGAAGGTACATTGCCCTCTTCAATGTTAGGTTATGTCTCCTTCTAGGGCCGGAGGGAGTAAATATTTCTGCCATCTCTTTTTCTTTTTTTTTTTTGATATGGAACACCTTGCATTCCATTAACATGTGGTCGCGACAAGATCGCCGGCCACTGCACGGGTTACGTGAAATACCCAAAACCCAAGTGGATCCCTGTTTATTCTAGATTTTTTTTGTTCTATGTTTACTTGGAAAGCAATTTTCATTACATGTTGAGAGCATCTCAAGAGGTTCCAAAGGAAAAAAACCAATAGATGGTTATCAGGGTTCTCCCAATAATACCCTTGGGGTTTGCAGGTGTGGTGCTTTATCAGAACCCCAAATAATCTCTTTTTCAATACTTAATCTAATCTAGATGTCTCAATTGTCAATGTGATGCCCCTCTCTCTGGAGGTGGCATGGAGGACTCCGACGGCGGTGGGCAGTGGACGGTGGCGACGTGTGGAGGTGACGGGCGTGGTGGGTATTTGCGGCAGCGACGGCGGAGCGCCAGACTCCATCGGCAGTGCACTGACGCGACATTTATTGGGAGAAGTATTGAGAGAGGGGTAAATTTTCTAATATGCTAGGGAGAGTTGGGTTGTTTTATCGAGAACTCTATATTTTTTTCTCGGAAAGGGGGTCTGCTCGAGCAGTCTTTTTCAACCGAACTTCTCAATATCAGAAATTTATTGGGGAAGCAAAGTCTATTGAAGACACTCTTAGGGCTTGTTTTGTACATTTGTTTTCTCCCCGGTTGTTTGATTTTGTATCGTATTTTGTAGACCTACTTTAACTTCACATATGCCAAGTTAGAAAATCCTTTTTGAAGGGAAGTATTGTTAGTTTCACAAGACAAGGGGCCTGTTGTGCATCATTGTCATTGTGTTGTGGCATCGCGTTTTTGCTGAGACACATTTCTGGTTCTTTTCTGCAACTCTTTTTGTGTGACCTGGTGGAAATAGCAATGGTGTTTTACTATTTTCGCATGCCAAAGCAACCGTGTGTATGCAAAGTTGCAGAGACGGTGCCGTCTGCGTGACAACCCCGGTGCTTGTTGTCTCCAGTGGGAGCACGACAAAAAGGAACGTCTATAGGCCAGCGCAACTCAGGGGAGGAAGGGGGCTCCTATATCTCACTTGACTCGAGATGGAAGGTAGCATTGCCTCAAGCGAGCATACGATGGGCCGGTCGATGTACGGTGAGGTTTGTTCTTTTGTTCTTCTCCTTTTTACTTTTGTTTACATTTCGTATTAAATATATTGTATATTTCAAAAATTAATTTACTCAAACATTTATCATGCATTTAAAAAATGTCAAGGGAGCGTATAAAAAATGTTTGCACAACTTTTAAAAATTTGATAGTCAAAAAGAATGTATATGACATTTTAACAAAATGTTCACTCGTCTCAAATTTTTCAAAAATGTTATTCAATGTAGAAATATGTTCGGGTAGTTTAACAAAAATGTTTCATACCATTCAAAAAATATGTACATGATATTTTTTAAAAATTGTCCACAATTTTTTTAAAATATGTTTGTGATATTTTTGAAAAAAAATTAGACAATGAAAAAATGTCCCTGCTATTTTTTAAATTGTTTTCATTTGTATTTAAATATATTTTTAACATGTATGTGAAAAATATGTTCTTAACATGTATTTGAAAATGTACATAATCTATTTTCAAAAATGTTTAATTTGTATCAAAAAAGTTCCACAAGTCTATGCAAAATGTACAATGTGGATTGAAAAAATTGGACATGTGATGAAAAATAAATAGAAAAAGTGACAAATAAATTAAATAAAAACCACAGAAGACCAATGCAGAAACGCTAGAAAACCGATGAAATGAACTGAAAACCAAATAAAAAAAGAAAGGAAAACCATGGGAAAAATGGACAGGGAAAAAACAAAAAAACTGCAGAAAACCAATAGAAAAACACACTAGAAAAAAAAATCGCGTAAAAGGTTTGAACTGGTCCGACCCACTAATGGAACTCCTGAGGCGACGTTACCTTCCAGGTCGCAATAAGCGACGTATAGGTTTTTATTTTTTTTATTTTTTTAGGGGAAGGCACGTATAGGGGGAGCTCCTATCTGCCGCAGAATGGCGGGGTTTCACGCGGGCAGTCCTCCGCCTGGCCGGCCCATCTACGTGCCGCTTCTTGTTTTCTGTCGCCCGACAGAAAAACATCCAACGGAGGCAGAATTCGATCCTCTGAGACCTCGCACTACGCAGGCTACAAACCACAAGCGGATAACCAATACACCAGACATCATCTAACAGAAATATAGGCGCAAAATGCAATAAGAACACATAGCACTCGTTGAGACTTGGAAAACATTTGTAAAACTTTTTTTTAAAAAATTGCGAACAGTTTTGAAATGCCAACTTTTTTGATATTCCAAAGTCTTCTTTTGAAAAGTGAATCATTTTTGTAAATCCATTTTTTCTAAAAACAGAACGAAAAATGCGAACTTTTTTGAAATTACCGAATATTTCCTGAGATTCTGAATAGTTTGTAATTTTGGAACACAAATTTGAAACAAGAACATTTTCTAAATTCAGAACAAAAAGTTAAAAATGTGAACAATTTTTTAAAAATGCAAACAAAATACGTATTGGTATGCTTTTTTGGAAATGTAAACAAAATTTGAAACATTGGAACATTTTTTGAAATTGCGAACAAAATGTTGAAACCGTGTGCTTATTTGAAGCATAAACATTTTTATGAAAAAATGTGAACAAATTTTGAAAACACGAACATTTTTTTAGTAAAATGCAAACATTTTTTTAAATACCCCAAACATATTGTGAATTTGTGAACAAACTTTAAAAACACGAACAAACTTCGAAAACAAGAAGAATTATTGAAATTCCCGAAAATTTTCTTAATTTGTGAACAAAATTTAAAAATATGAACATTTTTTGAATTTGTGAACACAATTTTAAAATGGGAACAGTTTTTGACATTCTTGAAGAAAATTCTAAAATGAAAATATTTTGTCAAATGTTGGACAAATTTAGCAAATTATAAAAAAATCGAAATTTGGAACATTTTTTGACAATAAGGGAACAACTTTTGAAATTCTAAACTTTTTTGAATGTTGAACATTTTTTCTATTTCCGGTCAAAAACTGAAAATAGGAACATTTTGTGAAATTTGGAACAAAATTTGGAAAATATGATTTTTTAAATAATTTCTGAACATATTTTGAAAAATGAAAAACTGAAAAAAGTAAAATAAGAAAGTTAAAAAAAGAAAAGAAAAATAGAAACATAAAAATAAGCAAAAAAAAGAACAAACAAAATGAAAAAAAAACAAAAAAGCCGGGAAAGCCCGAAAGGAAACAGCGCAGGAAAAAACCCGGTTCAGGGAAGGTTCCCAAAACCGTTGGCCGCACATCAAGTGGGCCGGCCCATGTCTGCTCGCTCGCATACTTGCGAAATCCCGACAATTCGCCGCAGAGAGCGGCCGATAGGGTTTTCCACGTATAGGTTTGGCGGAGGGGAGGGATCTGGGCCAGGACCAGGCGGTTAGTTCAATATATTAGAGACACGAGGCCGTTACAACTGGAGGCCCAAGCCCAAGTAATCGTCACGCTGCTCATCGGCATTCTTCGGCCAATTCGCTCGACCCCGACCAAAACCCTAGCCGCCGGGGCCGGCCAGCTCCGTCGCGGCGTCGGCGGATCTCGTTTCGACGAGGCGAGGCAACTGGATGGGATTCTTGATTCATCTGAGGCCATACCGAGTGATGCTTCCACCTAATCTCGCCGATATGATATGTCAAAAATGTCGTTGGAATGGTAGGTAGGTTCATGTATTGAAGTTCTATATTGATGTACTTTCTCTATTACCTGTCAGTGTTCCGTTTATTACTTCTGAATCAGTTCATGTTGTCTGTGTATTGGGCATGGGTCATCCCTAAATTAAGGACAAGGTTCTATAAATCTGCTGCTATAATTTGGTGCTTTAAGATTTTAGCATTGCCCCAAATTCTTTTTACAACTTTTGGAAGCTAATTTCTTCAAAATTAATCTCTGCTCTGAATATTAATTCCAGCTGAATATGGATGTTTTTTGATGGCCCACTTCATGTATGCCTTAAATAAAAATATCCGCAAAGGGGAAGACAACAGAGATGGAAGATACACAACCATGCCTGCATTTCTTTATGCGTAACCACTACCATCTCTTGCATTTCATCTGCATGGTAGTCTTCGACCCTTATTTTGAGGCTTTGGTTTGTTGAATTATCATTAGTAGCATATCGAGATATGTATACTGGTAGAGTTTGTGCTAACACTGCCAAATTGCACTTTGAGAAAACCACAGTGCTTCCTTGATGTTTGAACAATTAACTCTGCTTTTCCCCTGCCATCTTATAATTAGCAAAGCACATAGTCGCTTTTCAAGTACAGACCTCAACTCCACATAGTTTTATGCAGCCCATACTGATTTTAATATGCTTCTCGGTCTTGCAGGTTCTTTTATGCATTGAGTGCATCAACTTGAATCCAATTTGAGCTTGAAGGAAGCTGATACTTGGCCTGCCAAGGTATGTCCGTAAAAATACTACTCCTATGTCATATTTCTATGTGTTAATTAGATAAATGCCACTCCGATTATGGCGATTCATAAAAATGCCACTGCAATTTCCAAACTTTGAAAAATGCCACTGCAACTATTTTATTACTCCAAAGGGTAAAAACACCCAAACTTCAATTCCTCCAATGTACTCCAAAATTCAGCCTCAAGATGCCTGTGACCTGAGAAGGCCACAACTGAGTTGTGCAAGCACTCCACTACACCAAAGGACTTTGTCATTCACTGCCGTGTTGGCTGTTTCTACAGTGTCGATGGACACAATGAGCCTGGAAAGGTAAATCTACAGAATGGCTCAGACTTCCACCAACCATCTGCATGCAGAGATGCAGAAACAGTGTGGTCTGCGTGGAGACCATTGTTGTGCTGCAGTAGGTTAAAGCGTTAAATATTTAAGTGTTGCCAAGGTCTAGATGGATAAGTGTTCTGAATAGTTTGTTGTATGGCATACATTGATAATACAAAAGCTGGCTTGAAGCTGGTGAAACTGCTACTCAATGAGGCGTTTTGTGTTGGAGGCGATGGGTATTATGCCTTCCAAGGATGCTGTGTTGGCTGAGTATTTGTTTTCTACTGCTGGGTGTCTTGTTTACCAATTGGGGAGCTCCCATGAGGTGTTCCTTTTATACAAGATATAGAATGACTGAGCACCAAAACAAAGTTTTTTGTATCTTCTCTTGCCACTTTCTAGTTCCTGAATTTTACTGCCTTTAATTTCTTGCATCACTATTGTTTCTCTACATTTAGCTTAGCATCTCAAGTATTGCATTTCTTTGAAGTGTTTTATCCTTTAAATAATTGAACACTTTAAAATGTTTTATACCGAGAATAGCACGGTGGTAAGACCTCCACGAGTAGGACTAAGGGCTTGAACCTTGGTTCTCACAAAAGAAGGCCGCTTGCTGAGTTTGTTCCATGTGCGTATTAGGTGGAGCCATTGCTCTTGACGCAAAAAGCAATGCATCCAGGTTTCTTCCCCCAAAATTTTGTTTAGTGTTTTATACTACGAACATTGGATCAAGCCATTTTAGAACAAATAAATATGTAATACTCACTGCAAGCTTGTGTATGTGATATATTCTGGATGTGAATATTGTGATGTAAATGATTGGCCTAGGCTCAATATTTTCTGCTGAAGGTAGATCGCAAAGTTCCATTCAGATGGAAATTTTGGTACTCTGGGCTTCTGGCAATGGGTAGCCTGGGCTTTTGTTTTATCATCTAGCCATTCTTTTTCCAAAAACTTAAAATCAACCCTTTTAGCACTGCACTCATTTGACGCATCATTATTGCATCCCCAAAATTGTATCCTTTTGAGAACCATCGAAATCATATACTTGGCTATGCATGACGGCAAATGGCAACAATATCGTATAATTATCCAAGAAATATAAAAAGTAATACAGTGAATAACAAGATATAAAGAAAATTGCTCTGAACTTGTTTTACACTTGGGGGTGGGGGTTGCTTTGTTCTTATGCTGTTTCTTCACAAGCTTGTTCAGCGCTTTTCTGTGTCTTGATATACTCTGTGATTGCCTCAGCCAGGCAAGCTAGTGCACTGGTACTGACAAAGGATGTGTTGCCTGTCTTCTCGTCATCAACTTCATATTCGATGGTTGACCTTATTGTAGATGTTTTATCGGTTTGCCCTATAATCTCAATTCTCATCAAATATTTCTGAAATCCATAATCTAGAAGGCCTCCTTCTACTATTATGGCCTCCTTGACATAGTTTTCATGGTCAATCTTGATGAACTTTTCCTTTTGATATTCTAATGGAGCAACCCCTAGCAACACGGACCACGGAAATTGAAATTACTGAAGCTGATGCATATATTACGAAGCCAAAAAAAAGGCATAACTGAAGTGCATGTGTTCAGGTTCTAACCATGAGAAAAGGTGAGATGCAAAACTGTCCCAACACCGCCATCTCCTTCAACAAGCTCGGCCTTTTTGAAGATATCGGGAAGCAATTGAGGAACAACCTGGCTAATACGGAGACCTCGATACATCTCCCATACCTCCGCCGCGGGGAGGCCTGTCTCGAAGTCATGGCAAAGGCTACCTTTCATTGCTTCTATGAGCTCTGGGTGGAATGCCAAAGATTGCACGGTGAGTTCTAGCTTCTCGGTACACAGATTTATAGGTCATTACATTCTTAGAATATGTGGCTGACAGATTGAGGTGACACCCCCAGAACATGACAAGTCTGAATAGACAATGCGCTGTTTATATGATATAGTTAAAAATAAGGTGCCAGGTCTGCTTTCGCAAAAAAAAAAGGTGCCAGGCCTGCCAGGTTGCCATCAATCTGAGTTACATCTTATCTGTATTTGGCTTGACTGGTCATAATAACAACAAAATGCCTATGCACGAGTATCTTTTTCGAGGAAAGGCAGCTGCACTGCTTTAATTGTCTATATGATGTGTCACCATCAATCTAAGTTATATCTTGTCCTCGTTTGGCTTAACTGGCCTTAAGAACAAAATGCCTATGAATGTCAATGAGACTCGTTTCCTAGTATGTGATGATACATCATGAAATTTAAGGTAAATTTTATCATCAAAAAGAGTTACCCTAGCTTCATTAACGATAGGAAGTTAAGGTACATGGACCGCACAATATCTGTGTATCACTATGGGTGGCGTTCATATGCTCAAACATACTATCCTATTATGTTTCATCATTAGTCTGATCTGGCTCTCAAATTCGCACATAATATTTGTGCAAGGAAAATAACATGGAATCAGACTTTTATCTGTCAGTATAGACACATTTTGCGTTGAGTTATTGCAAGAATTAATTGCTCTGAGCAATCTTCTGCTACTTGATGTATCCTGCAATTTTCTCAGCAGTTGCAGCCATAGGTGCGGCACTAACCATACCTTCAAGCTCAGGGTTCCCTTCATCAATCTCATACTCAATAGTCGATCTTATTACTCAAGAACTGGGTCCTTTCCCAATGAATTCAAACCTGACCATGTAATAGAGGAACCCGAGCTTCAGAATGTCTCCGTTGATCATTTCTGCTTCCTTGATGTAGTTTTCATTGTCGACCTTGCTGAATTTCTCCAGGCCAGGAATCCCTAGCAAGCAGCAAGCAGTTACTTCGCCAATATACTCATTCGCAGCATCGCTCTGGTCTCTGGCCAGTCATGTTTGCAGATTGTGGTGTTCAACTTTGGCGGACTAGAAATGACACCGTTTTCAACAGAATACAGACTCCCACTGTGGTGATCAAAGTCAGGATTGTGACAACCTTAGGCTGTGGAACTGCCCTTCAAGGAAGGATTCAGAAAAGACCACGCTTCTTGCCTGGGTCAACAAATTTACAGTCGAATAGGGCATATTTTCCAGTTTTCAATTCAGCCTTCGGCCAGTTCTTTTGTGGTTTCTATTCTGTTCTCGTTCGTTTGGTTCTTCATTCCATCTTTTGGCTGTTCCCAGACCCCCAGTCTGTGCCCCTCTTTGTGCTTCCCGCCCCCTGTGGCTTTTCTGAATATAAGGTAGGGAGCTCTACCTTCTCTAAAAAAATATTTTAAGTATTTTATACTGAAATATCTTTTTTTAAATAAATGCATAGAGTTAAGTCAGTTTAGAAACAAAAAAGATGCAATACTTCATGCAAACTTGTATGTGCCCCTTGTATGTGAGATCATATTTTGGAATTTGGATGTGAATATGTGATGTACATAATTAGATTAGGCCCAAGAATTCCTGCTGAAGGTTGATCGTGAAATTCATTCAGACAGGAACTTTGGCAACCTGGGCTTCTTGCAAAAGGATATAGCCTGGGATTTTGTTTTATCAGCTATGTATTTTCCCAAGAGTATGAAATTGACCCTTTTTACCATCACATCATCTTCACCCTTAAGCGAATCATTGACGACCTCATACTCTGGACGCACCGGATCAAGAAGCCGGCGCACAAACAGGCCACCTCCTTATGGCATTCCTATTTCTTATCACGATTACACGTGCTTATGTAATTCACCTTTGTAATCAGGCAAACGTTGGGTTACAAAATTGAGAAATATAATCAGGTGGAGCCCCCCCCCCCCCCCCCCCCCCCCCTCTCCCCCGCATCACACCCATTTGATGCTTGATGCACCATTATTGTGTCCCCAAAGTTGCATCCTGTTGAGAACCATCGAAATCATCGACTACACATGACTGTAAATCGCAACCGCCCAAGATCATATAACCATCCAATATATATACAGTGAATAACAAGTCCAAGATCTACAAACAGCAATACAGCGAATAACAAGCTATAAAGGAAGTTGCTCTGAACTTATTTTACATTGTGGGAAATGCTTTGTTCTTACAACGTTTCTTCACGAGCTTGCTCAACGTTTTTTCTGTGCCTTGATATACTTTGTGATGGCCTCAGCAATATGAGCTACACCACTGGTACTGACGAAGGAAGCGTTATCTGTCTTGTCGTCATCAATTTCATATTCAATGGTTGATCTTATTGTGGATGTCTCATCTGTTTGCCCTATAATCTCATATCGTACCAAACATTTCTGAAATCCATGATCTAGAACGCCTCCTTCTACTACTAGTGCCTCTTTGACATAGTTTTCATTGTCAATCTTGATGAACTTTTCTTTTTGATATTCGAATCCAGGAATTCCTAGCAACATCAATCACCAAAATGAAATTACCTGAAGCTGATGCATATATTGTGAAAGCCAAGAAAAGGCATAACTGAAGTGTTTGTGTTCAGGTGCTAACCAGGAGAGTAGGTGAGATGCAAAACTGTTCCGACGCCGCCATCTCCATCAACAAGCTCGACCTTTTTGAGCATATCGGGAAGCAATTCAGGGGCCAACTGGCCAATACGGAGGCCTCCATAGATCTCCCATACATCGGCTGCGGGGAGGCCTGTCTCGAACTCATGGCAGAGGCTCCCTTTCATTGGCTGTGTGTCTTGCCAAAGATTGCACAGCGAGTTCTAGCCTCTCGCTACATGGATTTTTTTTCTGTGTAGAACACAAGTCATCGCAGTTGTTGGAATATGTGGCTGACAGGCTGAGATGTCACCGCCAGAACATTACAGTGTGAATAGACAATCTATGTTAAAAGAAACCTGGTGTTTATATGATATAGTCAACCGGAAGGTTTGCTTGTCTACTTGTTTCCCTATTCACGATGTCTCAAGAAAACACTAAGTTGTGTGATTTTATTAATACTAATAATAATGGTTTCATTAGTACTCTGATTGCTCCTCCCGCCACTAGTTCGGAGTCGTGTGATATTATTGCCGCTTTGCTAAATCTTGTTATGAAAGAACAATTTTTTGGTAGTCCTAATAAAGATGTTGCATGCCATCTTAACACTTTCGTTAAATTGTGTGACACACAAAAGAAAAAAGATATTGATAATGATATTGTCAAATTGAAATTATTTCCATTCTCATTACGAGACCGTGCTAAAACTTGATTTTCATCTTTACCACGTAATAGCATTGATTCTTGGGATAAGTGTGAAAATGCTTTTATTGCCAAGTATTTTTCTCCCGCGAAAATTATTTCTCTTAGAAATTAAATTATGAATTTTAAGCAACTTGAACATGAACATGTTGCCCAATCTTGGAAGATGATGAAATTAATGATAAGAAATTATGTACCCGTTGATTTCATTGTTCTTGATATTGATTGCAATCTGTCTTGTCCCATAATACTTGGTAGATCGTTCTTACGAACCATAGGTGTGATTATTGATATGACAGAAGGAAATACTCCCTCCGTTTCTTTTTAGTCCGCATATAAGGTTTGGTCAAAGTCAAGCTTTGTAGAGTTTGATTAACTTTATATTAAAAAATATAAACATTCACAATATGAAATCAATATTATCAGATGCACTATAAAACGTATTTTCATACTATGTTGTTTTAGTATTGTAGATGTTCATATTTTTTTATATAAATTTGGTCAAACTTTGTGTAGTTTGACTTTGACCAAATCTTATATGCGGAGTAAAAAGAAACGGAGGCAGTATAAGATTTCAATTTCCATTAAAGAAGGGTATGGAACACTTCCCTAGAAAGAAAATTAAGCCACTATATGAATCCATTATGAGGGCCACCTATGAAATCAATTTGGAAGATGACAACACTTGAAACTATGCATTACGCCTTAGCTAGGGGCTTAAAACAATAGTGCTAGTTGGGAGACAAGCCAATAGTTATCTTTAATTTTCTTGTTCTTTTTCTATTTTTGAGTGTGCACATAGTTATGCTACTGTTATGGTTGTGTTTTAATTAGTGTTTGTGCCAAGTAAAGCCTTTGGGATGATTTGGATGATAGTTGATTTGATTATGTGAAAAAAATAAAAACTTTTGCGCCCAATAGAAGAATTGTTTAAATACAAACTTCCCACGTTATCCTATTTTTTTAGAATTTCCAAAGTTACAGAAGTATAGTCATAATTCAGGTTACTATAGACTATTTTTGACAGATTCTGTTTTCGTTGCATTGTTTGCTTGTTTTGATGAAACTATGAATTGTATCGGGGTATAAACCATGGAGAAGTTGAAATACAGTAGGTATAATGCAATAATAAAATATGGATGGATTGACAATAATACCTAAAGTTTGTAATTTGGTTATTATACTAACAGATCTCACAAAGGTTTTGTTGAGTTTGTGTGCTGAAGGTTTCAAGTTTTGAGTGAGACCATGATGGATGAAGGAATAAGGAGTGTGAAGAGTCTAAGCTTGGGGATGCCCGAGGTACCCTAAGGTAATATTCAAGGGCTCCCATGAGCCTAAGCTCGGGGGTGCCCTGGAAGGTATCCCCTCTTTCTTCTACCAACCATCTGTAACATTACTTGGAGTTATATTTTTATTCATCACATGATATGAGTTTTGCTTGAAGCGTTGTGTATTATATGAGTCTTTGCTTTGTTTGCCTTTTAGTTTGTCACAATCATCCTTGTTGGACACACCTATTTGAGATGGACACACATTTATCGTGATTTGTTAAAATACTCCATGTGCTTCCACCACTAGGGAAAAGCCTAGCAGTAGCATAGGTCAAATGCCTAGCAGTAGCACGGGCACCTGCGCTACTAGTAAGGCGCTACTGCTATACCTACTTAACAATAGCGTTGTCCAAACCAGCGTTACTGCTAAGTGGCTTAGCAGTAGTGTTTTCCTGTCCAGCGCTGCTGCTAATTAGCTGTAGCGCTTGTTTATTGCGCTGCTGCTTCCTGCTAAAGAGTGCTACTACTATATTTTCACATTTTTTGGGTACGTATTTGCGATGTTTTGTACAGGTTCTATGCAGTATTCTAATCGTATCATAAACATGCAATATGCACACATAATAGTCTCATCATATCATCCAACACAAATCATGTCGTCACATCATAATCATGATATAGCGATACAAGTTAACTGACATGTCTCATCATACATAATGTAGTACTTCTTGAGGCGCCGGTTCGAATCCTTCTCTCGCACTAGCGTGAACCTAAACTAACTATTTTCCGCTTCGGCGCTGCCATCGAACCCTCTCTGGCTATCGCTCGGAAACCGATACACATGGGCCTGACACTTAGGCCACTCGTCGTATACTCCTGAAACCTTCCCTACGTTCACGGCGTAGCACTTCTTTGCCATCGATGAGCTATGTACCTGCATTGTCACATGATTCGACAATATGCAACATAATATATAGTTGAGCAACAGAAAGAGACAGAGCTAGCAAAAATAGAAGCAACATATCATAAACATAATAACAAAGTTCATCATACCCAAACTACCCTAACTAGAGTGCCTCTAGACTAGTTGAGGAGGACGATCTAAGTACATCACAAAGTTTCGTTGTGCATAAATTCAAAGATTCATCATAGAGAAAGTAGTGACTAAACGAACACATTGTCATCGTCAATCAATCCAACATGTCGTGCCAACCATCTAAATTAGGGAGGAAGTCCCCGAGCGAAGTGAAAGGCTTCAGGTCGAGACGTTGAGCGGACGCGTGTTTGGACGTCTTCCCGCGACATTTGCCCTTCTTTCTAGAAAATTCTTGTTTTTTCGAGGACCGCCTTCATGATGATTTGAGCAAGTTCACGCTGGATGTGATAGAACTTAGCTCAGAGTCGATGATCCGGGACATTTCCTAGATTCTTTGCCCATTGCAGAATATCGGCATCGCCGAATCTAGGTGACATGCGAAGGTTCTGGTGATCCCGTTTGTACTCCAGCATGTGGTGGAGGACATAGAATCCATCACCAAGAGTACCTCTTGGTTGCTGGATGCAGCAGAAGTTGGTCTTATGCTGAAGCAGGGCGCGCGGTTCCTTGTCTTCTTGATCATGATCTCTCCACCCCGTAGGTTGTAGCTTATGATAGCACTGTCGAGAACAGACTTGATGTGGGTGTAATCCTTTTTCTTCATGTTCTTCGACGAATCCAAGTAAAGAGCATGGGAGAATCGGGGGTAAATGATGATGAGGATGGCGTGCCCGTCACTGCACAAAGTAAGTACACCTCAAATTAGCCTCCACGCGTGCAAATGAATGATTGAAATTGAAGGAAGGATATCCGCGGATGACTTACATGGGATGATAAGGCAGGAGAATCATCTCCTTGTCCTTATTGCCGACCATGAAATTGGTGATGTAGTTCCTTGCTTATTCACGGTGCTCTTGGCAGAATGCCAAGAAGACCTCGTGCATGAAGTATGGGCCAGCGACATAGATATAAGGTATTTGCTCAATCCTGATGATGTAGTTCATGTACAAGGCAAAAAGGCGGACAAGCATAAAATCCAGCTTTTTCAAGTGAAACATGTCGAAGATGTAATCAAATCGAAGGAAGAACTTTTCCGCGGGGAATGTGTCGACATACAACCTTTGTTACGACATGTTAACCACGTAGAGCGGGTATCCTAGATTTTTTGAGGCGATCAAGCTTTTCTCTCTCCGCAACATATCGTCATGAAGTCTCCTTAGATCGTCGTATATGGCCTCTACCGCTGCCTTAGGTAGGATCGGATCACCGGGGATATGGTATTTCGCTGCACCTATGATAGGTATACGGTCTTCAACCCGAGGTTGCGGAGGCGGCCGACTCATAGAAGCAGCTTTGCCTTTCTTGGGTCTCTTCCTATGCTTCTTTGCTACTAGAGGTGAGCCTATCATACGTTCATCCTCTGGCAATTCCGGCACCAACTCATCACGCTCAAACTCTGAGTACTCATACTGCCGAGCCATCAATCCTCCGTCGTCATAGGCGCCGGTATTGAGATACTATAGAGGGTCATCATCCTCGTTGATGGCATCGTGCATTGCTTCTTCGACGATGTCGACGTCATCAACCACTAATGGAGCCTCTTCCTCACCCGGCACGACATGCGACACTAATTGGGTAGGTGGGGTGTTGGTGTTCATACCTTGCTGAGGCTACTTGGTCGTGGGTGTTCGCCCGGCCGCCTCCAAACGAAGCAGACTCTTCGGCCACAACAGGACCCAACTCCTGCAATCGCTAAGCCATCGCGGGGTCTCATCGTCATCTCCCCCTAGTGCTACCGGAGGAGCCAAATTCTCGTGGACCGGTTTGACACTGGCCACGGAAACCTTGAAGACGTCAGGGGGATCGGTCGGCTGTGGAACAATTCCTCTTTCGGCTTCACTATCGTCGCATTTCCCACGTCCACCTTCTGGCCGCTGATGGTGTACAATATGGTGCACGGGGTTACGTCGGCCTGCAAAGACATGTCTGCACCATGAGACATCCGAAAGGCAACGGAAACGGGAGATTATACATATATTGAAGAGGGCCGGTGTGATAGGTACCATGGGGGCGTCGAGCTTAGCCAAAGATGAAGCCCCGCCGAGCACGCCAGAGATGGAGGACGGGCTGCTACGAGTAGGTGCGGTTGCATGTGCGGTTGCAGGTGCAGGAGTAGGTGTGGGAGTAGGTGCGGTTGCGTGAGCAGGTGCTGGTGCAATGCTAAACAAGCTACTCCTGAAGAAGTTGGAAAGGGGAAAGTCCACTGCCTCTTTATCTGGATTTTGCTTGCTCCAATTAACGATAGCTGGAATCAAGACACTATACAAAGCTGCCATTTCCTCTCTTGCGGCAGCTACCGTTGCTTTGACTGTCTCAGCTGATTTCTTACCAACCTCAATCTCAACCTTCTTATCGATATTTTCTTCGTTTAACCTCCGTCTTTCCTTTCTCTCATCGGCGGTCTCACGGTAGTACTTCTTCCACGTGGCGTCGTCTTCGACGCCGTGCACGCATCCATACGACGGCCGAATGTCCATCGAGAGTCCTTTCAATATGTTCAAGGCCCGGTTGAATGGGGTGTCCCACTTGGGCCTCACCAATGCCTCAGACGGTGAGTCGCCTTCTGCCGCAATCCTGTGCTGCTCTTTCTGCAAAAGGAATGTGTATCATTTACAAATGTGACTAAATGTGCAGTCGAATTGATCAAAAGCTAAAATTAGGGGGTAAATTAATAATTATCAGCAGTCTCATGAACTCCTTCGTGACCGCGTCTGTATTGAAAACCTTGTTGACTGGGTCCCAACAGTACCGGGCCCTGATGATGTCACACTCCTTCGAGACGGTGAACTCCGCCAAGGGGTCTGGGATCCCCAGACTTTAGCGTTCTGCATCCTCCTTGGCCCATATGGGCCTCTTCCCCGCGTAACCACGGCTTCCGAGGTGGTGGCACCCCATGTTCCTCTCTTGAAGCCCCTTCATGTACTCCGACTTTTCTTTGGCAGCTTCGGCAACACAAGCCTTCTTGAATATTTCGAACTGCTCTTCTGTAATTGTCAGATTATCCTTTACAATCTCGGAGTAGGGTTCCTCTTTGTCGATGATCCGATGTTTCACCCTTACTTTCCAGGCGGACAACGCGCCGCTAAACTTGCCCATGGCGCGTCTGTTTATCTTCTTCAGTGATGGGTCTTGCCACGGTCGAGTATATTTGATTTCATCCCGGTCCGGGAACAAAAATTCATGGTGCATCTTCGTTAGGAGGGAGTGCTCCATATTTGGTATCTTCTTTAATTTCCCATCGTTGATGATGGCGGTTCCCCGTAGGATGCAACCTATTTGATTGCCATAGCACATGCGCGCTTCCGCAGCTTCTTTTGGCTTGAAATTGCCGGAGTCCACCTTCGTGACCACCAGTCTAGTAGTGTTGAGCTGGTTTGGGCGTCGTATCCTCTTCGGTTTCGGTTCTATATCAGCTACTTCGCCAGTCTTGGCACCGTCTCGGTGCTGGTGTCGGTCTCAGTGCCAGTCTCACCGGTCTTAGTCTCGGATGTGACAGGTGGGCACTACAACAACTGTTGCTCCTTGACATAGTTTAAATAGGTGTGTGCCGCCTCATAAACATTGCAATCACCAGAACCCTATCCTTCACCATTACTAGCCATGTTTCTTATGATTAAATCTAGTCAATTAATTCTAGACCTAATAAAATGAATAATGACATAAAAAAGGCCTATGTTTTGTAGGAATGTTGATTCGTTCCTGTTGCGGCAAATCCCAGGCACTCGATATGTCCTAGTTTTGCTACAAAGTGGACAAATCGAGCGCCTGAAATTTGCCGGAATGGAAATGAATCAACATTTCGGCAAAACATAGGCCACTCGGAATCATTCCCTACAAACAACAAAAGGCCACTCGGGCACAATCGAACCACTTCAATGTTGCATATAACGGTACCACTTAAGAACCTGTACATGAGCAACTACAACAGTAGATATACATGAGAAAACACTATTGAGGAATTTGCATATAACATGACCACTTCAAATTTGCATCTCCTAGTGTTTGACACTTCAAGAAAATCTACACAAATCTCATGCTCTCTCAAACTCAATTCAAAAACCAAATATAGATGGATGAACCCTAGAAACCTAGAACCTTTACATATTTCTACCCTAAATTGCTGTCCTAATAAAAATTATGTCCTAATATAAATTATGAACCCTAAAACTCAATTTCCGTCCTGAATTTCAAATTATGAACCCTAGAACTTAATTCAAATCATGTCCTAAATTTCCGTCATAATAAAAAAATCAATATCTACAAGTACTGAATTATATTTTTATATTGATTTTTCTCTAAACTAAACACTACTGCCCTAATTAACATCTAGTTAAACCCTACTATCCTAACATTTCTAGTTAGACCCTACTGCCCTAGTACTTAAGCATCTACAAGTACTAACTAATTAGATGAAGCCTAGCTAGCTACTTAAACATCTACAACTACTTAAGCACCCATTGATGAACCTTAGGAATTATACAACTACTTAAGCATACATTGGGTGTAGAACAACTATACAAGTGCTTAAGAAACTATACAACCCTAAAATATATTTTGTTAACTACTTAAGCATATAAAAATTTCACTTAAAATTATATTTAGTTAACTACTTAAGCATATACAAATTTGTCCTAAAAATTATATTTAGTTAACTACACTGGGTGCACAACAACTATACACAACTAAATCATCTACAAGTACTAGCTAATTTGATAAACCCTAACTAATTAGATGAACCCTAACTAATTTTATGAACCCTAAAATTTGATGAACCCTGGGAATCCTAGCTAGGCAAAGGTATGAGAGGAGGAGGAGGAGGAGGAGTAGGCGTGCTCACCTTGGGCGCCGACGGAGTTAGGGAGTAGGAGGAGGCAGAGCGACCGAGGGAGGGGCGCGCGACATTGAGGTTGGGGTTGGGGATCGGGCACGCGGCGAGGGCGGGCACCATACGGCCACCGAGGGGAGCAGACGGCGTGCGGAGGGCAACGGGAGGGTGTGCGGAGGCCGACGGTGATGTAGGACGGCGACGACAGCGACAACAGAGGGAGGATTTGGGGAAGTGGCCCAGGGGGGGGGGGAGGAAAACCGTGCGGGGGTTAAGTAAAAAATAGCGGTAGCGCCTGCTCAAAAAAGTGCTATAGCTAAATTAGCTATAGCGTTGGCGACCAGAAAGCGGTACTGCTATAGGCAATAGCTACTTATTTCCCTTTTTCTTTTCTTTTCCTTTCTTTTCTTTTTTCCTTTTCTTTTTTCCCTTTCTTATTTACTTTCATTTTTCCTTTCTCCTTTATTTAAGGAACTTATCTATAGCGGGGGTATACAGAACGCGCTACTGCTATATTAGTGATACGTCTCCGTCGTATCTATAATTTTTGATTGTTCCATGCCAACATTATACAACTTCCATATACTTTTGGCAACTTTTTATACTATTTTTGGGACTAACATATTGATCCAGTGCCCAGTGCCAGTTCCTGTCTCTTGCATGTTTTATGTTTCGCAGAATATCCATATCAAACGGATTCCAAATGGGATAAAAACGGACGGAGATTATTTTTGGAATATTCGGAGAATATGGGAAGGAAAATCCACGCGAGACGGTGCCCGAGGGAGGCACGAGGCAGGGGGCACGCCCCACCCCCTAGGCGCGCCCCTAACCCTCGTGGGCCCCCCATAAGGCGGTTCATGCCCTTCTTCGACCGCAAGAAAGCTAATTTTTCGGAAAAAATCACGGCGAAGGTTTCAATCCAATCGGAGTTACGGATCTCCATATATACACGAAACGGTGAAAGGGCAGGAGAACAGAACGCAGAAACAGAGAGAGACAGAGAGACAGATCCAATCTCGGAGGGGCTCTCGCCCCTCCCACGCCATGGAGGCCAAGGATCAGAGGGGAAACCCTTCTCCCATCTAGGGAGGAGGTCAAGGAAGAAGAAGACGAAGGGCCCCCCTCTCCCCTTCTCTTCCAGTGGCGCCGGAACGTTGCCGTGGCCATCATCATCACCGCAATCTTCACCAACAACTTCACCGCCATCATCACCAACTCTTCCCCCCTCTATGCAGCGGTGTAACCTCTCTCTTACCCGCTGTAATCTCTACTTAAACATGGTGCTCAACGCTATATATTATTTCCCAATGATGTATGGCTATCCTATGATGTTTGAGTAGATCCGTTTTGTCCTATGGGCTATTTGATGATCAAGATTGGTTTGAGTTGCATGTTTTATTATTGGTGTTGTCCTATGGTGCTCTCCGTGTCGCACAAGCGTGAGGGATTCCCGCTGTAGGGTTTTCAATATGTTCATGATTTGCTTATGGTGGGTGGCATGAGTGATAGAAGCACAGACCCGAGTAAGTAGGTTGTTTGCGTATGGGATAAAGTGGACTTGATACTTTAATGCTATGGTTGGGTTTTACCTTAATGATCTTTAGTAGTTGCGGATGCTTGCTAGAGTTCCAATCATAAGTGCATATGATCCAAGTAGAGAAAGTATGTTAGCTTATGCCTCTCCCTCTTATAAAATTGCAATAATGATTACCGGTCTAGTTATCGATTGCCTAGGGACGAATAACTTTCTCGTAACAAAAAGCTCTTTACTAAAACTAACTTAGTTGTGTCTTTACCTAAACAGCCCCTACTTTTTATTTACGTAATCTTTATTATCTTGCAAACCTATCCAACAACACCTACAAAGTACTTCTAGTTTCATACTTGTTCTAGGTAAAGCGAACGTCAAGCGTGCGTAGAGTTGTATCGGTGGTCGATAGAACTTGAGGGAATATTTGTTCTACCTTTAGCTCCTCATTGGGTTCGACACTCTTACTTATCGAAAGAGTCTACAATTTATCCCTTATACTTGTGGGTTATCAATTAGCTATAGCGCGTGTTCTGTACAAACGCTATTGCTACGCCTTTCTCCTTTAATTTTCTTTTCTTTTATTTTCCTTTACATTTTCTTTTTTCCTTTCTCCTTTTTCTATTTCTTTCATTTTCATTTACTTTTCTATCTGTTTTTCATTTTATTTTATTTTCATTAGCAGTAGCACTTTCCCAAAAGACGTGGTAGCGCATTTCCCCTAAGATCACTACTAGTATTCCTAGCCTGCCGAGAACACTGTGGGAATTGTAGTAGTAGCGCTTTTTCCTGCAGAGGCACTACTACTACCACAATAATTGTAGCGTGTTTCTTGACCCAGCGCTACGGGTAAATAGCAACAGTGCTTTCTTTTGACCAGTGCTACTGATAATCCTCTGTGTATAAGGTTTTCCTTAGTAGTGTTCACTTATATCTTTTGAGCTAGGCAGTTGCTCTAGTACTTCACTTATACCTTTTTGAGCACGACGATGATTATATTTTGAATAAATACATGCACTCTCATGCTTCACTTATATTATTTTGAGAGTTGATAATAGTGATGGTGGTATGCACAAGATATGAATTTGGTCCTAATGTGATGGATATTCAAGAAGGATATAATAAAAACTTTCATATACTGAATATGATAAGCTTGATTCCTTGCAATAGTTTTGCGATATGAAGATGATAATATGTGAGTGGTACTAGTGAGTAATTGTGGTTTAGTAAGAATATTGCTGTTAAGGTTTGTGATTCCCTATGCATGCACATAAAGTCAATAGTTGTGCAATGAAGTTATATCCTACTTATGGTGCGTTATTCAGTGTTAGTTATGTTCAATGCATGTTTATGGATGTTTTTGTTTTTCGGTTGGTCGCTTCTCAATCTATTTGCTAGCCTCCATTTGTACTAAGAAGGAATGCTGCTTGTGCATCCAATTCCTTAAATCTTAAGTTGTGCCATATGAGTCCACCATACCTACCTATATGCAGTATTTACATGTTGTTCCAAGTTAATTTGCATGTGCCAACTCTAATCATTCAAAATAATTTTCCGTTTTGTGTGCCCGTACCGCTCATGAAGCGACAAGGGGTAGCCAATATCTTTCATGCTAGGCGGGTATTCTCACGATGAGTGTTTATTCACTTGTCATTGCATGAGAAAGTAGCAGGTAATAGGGATGCCTAGTCGCACAATGAATAAATAATAATAATAAATTCTTTGGAAAGTTGAAAGTTTGGAAGGCACCCGTGGATACGGCTAGCCATGGATTGTGAAAGAATTAACTTTATTTTCTGTTTGGGAACCGCCTATAATGTGTCTAGCATGAAAGATGCTGGGAACTTTCGGTCGTGACGTTGACAAGAAAAGCATGCCTCTCAAAATATTTTTATCTCTCTATTTTAAACTTTGAGCTCTGGCACCTCTGCAAATCTCCGCTTCCCTCTGCAAAGGGCTTATCTATTTTAATTTTATGCAATTTTATTTTAAATTTGAGTCTTCACCTTCTCTTATAAACACCAACTAGGGAGCACTATTGTCATACTTGTGCATTGGATGTAGTTAATATTGAGCGTGTTCCATGAATGGATCAATGATTGACATTACGGGCTAGGGATAACTTTCTTTAGCGTTGATATTTTGAAAGATACGATTATTTGTTGGTATCCTTGGGTATTTATATCTTTATGTCAAACTACAGACTGTTGCTTTGAATCATTCAGATCTCAATATTTATTCCACAAAGGAAAGATTACATGATGAATATGATAGGTAGCATTCCACACAAAAATTATGTTTTTATCATTTACCTACTCGAGGATGAGTAGGAATTAAGCTTGGGGATGCTTGATACGTCTCCAACGTATCTATAATTTTTTATTGTTCCATGCTATTGTAGTACCAATCTTGGATGTTTTATATGCAATTATATATCATTTTTTTGGGACTAACCAATTAACTTAGTGCCAAGTGTCGGTTGCTATTTTTTTCTGTTTTTGGTTTTCTAGAATATGAGTACCAAACGAAGTCGAAATGCCATGAAATTTTTTGGAGATTTTTTTCTGGACAAAAGAGACCCTGGAAGCTTCGGGGGGGGGGGGTGAAGATGAAGGAGTAGCCCACAAGGCACCAGGGTGCACCCAGGGGGTAGGCGCACCCTGGTGGCTTGTGGGGCCCATGTTTGGCTATTTGCCCTAATTCCACCTCTAAATTCTCAAAATTCAAGAAACCAACAGAGAGCCACCCAAAATACTTTTTCCGCCACTGCAAGCTTACGTTCTCTAGATATCCCATCTAGGGCCTTTTCTCGCACTCTACCAGAGGGGGAATCAACCACGAAAGGGCTCTACATCAACCTTGCTGCCCCTCCAATGATGTGTGAGTATTTTACCACAGACCTACAGGTCCATAGTTAGTAGGTAGATGGCCTTTTCTCTCTCTTTGATCTTCAATACAATGTTCTCCTTGATGTTCTTGGAGATCTATTCGATGTAATCACTTTTTGCAGTGTGTTTGTTGGGATCCGAATTGTCAGTTTATGATAAGATTATATATGAATATTATTTGGGTATTCTCTGAATTGTTTTATGCATGATTATTATAGCTTTATATTTCTCTTCGATTTATTGATTTGGTTTGGCCAACTAGATTGATTTTTATTGCAATGGGAGAGGTGCTTTGTGATGGGTTCAATATTGCGGTGCTCAATCCCAGTGACAGAAAGGGACATGACACAATTTGTATTGTTTCCATTAAGGATAAAATGATGGATTTATTCATATTAATTGAGTTTACTTTCTCTACATCATGGCATCTTGCTTAAGGCATTACTCTGTTCTTTATGAACTTAATACTCTAGATGCATGTTGGTTAGCGGTCGATGTGTGGAGTAATAGTAGTAGATGCAGGAAGGAGTCAGTCTACTTGTCTCAGACGTGATGCCTCTATACATGATCATTGCCTTAGATAACATCATGATTATTCACTTTTCTATCAATTTCCCAACAGTAATTTGTTTACCCACCATATGCTATCTTCTAGAGGGAATCCTCTAGGGAAAACTATGGCCCCTGGGCCTATCTAAATCATATATTAAAATCTGAAAATATATTTCTGCACTTTTTATCATGTTATTTTATTTTTTGTTTTATTTATTTATCTATCACTACGAGATTTGATCCTTGCAATTAACCTCTAAGGGATTGACAACCCCTTGTTTGCGTTTTGTGTTTGTTATTTTGTGTGTAGGTACTGCTAACGAGTTGTTGAGTGATTCTCCAACTGGATTGATAACCATGGTTTCTAACCGAGGGAAATATTTATCTCTATTGTACTGCATCATCCCCTCTTCTTCGGCAAAATCCCAACGCAACTCACAAGTAGCATGCCCCCAGGCTTGTGGGCCCCTCGTGGCACCTCTTGACCTAATCTCAACTCTATAAATACCCAAATATTCCCCCAACATTAGAGATCCACCCGAAATACTTTTCCACCGCTGCAAGTTTTTGTTCTCATGAGATCCCATCTAGAGGCCTTTCCCGACACTCTGCCGGAGGGCGGATCGACCACGGAGGGGCTCTACATCAACCTTGATGCTCTTCAGATGATGTGTGAGTAGTTTACCATAGAGCTACGAGTCCATAGCTAGTAGCTAGATGGCTTCTTCTCTCTCTCTCTCTCTCTCTCTCTCTGATCTTCAATGCAATGTTCTCCTTGATGTTCTTGGGGATCTATTCGATGTAATCACTTTTTGCGGTGTGTTTGTTGGGATCCGATGAATTGTGAGTTTGTGATCAGATTATCTATGAATATTATTTGAGTCTTCTCTGAACTCTTTTATGCATGATTAGTATAGCTTTGTATTTCTCTCCGATCTATTGATTTTGTTTGGCTAACTAGATTGATTTTCTTGCAATGAGATATGTGCTTTGTGATGGGTTCGATCTTGTGGTGCTCAATCTCAGTGACAAAAGGGACATGACATGTATTTGTATCATTGCCATTAAGGATAAAAATATGGGGTTTATTCATATTAATTGACTTTGTCTACATCATGTCATCTTGCTTAAGGAGTTACTCTGTTCTTTATGAACTTAATACTCTAGATGCATGTTGGATAGCGGTCGATCACTATTGCAGGATGCTGCTAACGCGACACTACGACCTGAGACCCTTTGACAAAACTATTTGCGATGCATTAATCACAAACGGTGATGTAAAAACGCTAAAAAAGATGCAAAATGTTTGCGATGAATGATACATCAAACATAGTTCCGATTTTAGTTGAGTGTGCGATGCGGGGCATACAGTTGATCCATATGAACTATTTGTGATGAGACAGAACAACAAATAAGGGCAGCCAGATCAAGGTGTGTGCGATATACGACATACAGTTCGCTCTGATGAACCATTTGATCAAGGTGAACACAAATGATTCAGCGTAACAAGATGTGTGTGATACCCGACAAACAGGTCGGTAATCAGAATTGTGTGCGATCATTATAGACAGCCCATACGGTCTTTTTTGTGAATTGTGTGCTCGTCAGGGCACACAGTTCAAGAAACCAACCCATGGGCGATAATGTAGAAGATTTCTGTCGAATACGTATTACTAACCATCAACGATGAGATTGATAGTATAATTAAACAAAGGACGCTTAATTTAGTCCTTGTTGTTGTTGTTGTTGTTGTTGTTGTTGTTGTTGTTGTTGTTGTTGTTGTTGTTGTTGTTGTTGTTGTTGTTGTTGTTGTTGTTGTTGGATGGCCCCGCGACATCGTCTTGGCGAGGACGCTTCTTGCCGCTGGCCGTTGGCTTTTCATCGCTGCCGCCGTTGTCATCGTCGTTGTTGTCATCGTACTCCTCCTCCTCGTTCAACCATTCCCCCTCCTCATCATCATCGTCCTCTTCTTCGTCCTCCGGCGGCTCCTCGTCCGTCTGGTTGTCGTCTGACGACTCTGGAGGCGGCTTCCCTTCCATTATCTAGATATAATCGAGGTCTGGGCTCGATGCCGGACTCATGGAAGACGAGCAGGATGATTCCGATGTTGACCTATCATCGGGCGCCAGATTGCTGGCCGAGCTGTCGTCCTCATTGTCGCTCGACATGGCTGCGGCCGTATAAAAACCACAAGAAAGCGAAATTGCAAAGTGTGTGCAAGTGCGTAGCGCGGCCTGCCGAGGACGATGAAGATGGTGGACACTTAATCAAGGTATGCAGAGAAGAGGAAATGCAAATTGAAGCGGGGGTTGACGTATTATCTAACCGCTGATATAATCAACCGCAATTATTTGTACCCAGTCGCTCCAAATTCCTGGGGTTGCGTAGTTCTCAACGTGATAATTAATTACGCACACGCGTTGGAGCATCCAAATATGAAACAAGCATTTTTCTCAGTACTTCTACTCGCTCCGTACCAGCGACCTAGGTGGGGGGGGGGGATGAGAGAACTTGATGATTACTCTCTCCGTCCCAAAATAAGTGACTCAACATTGCACTAACTTTAGTAAAAAGTTGAGTCACTTATTTTGGGACAGAGGGAGTATTTGGTAATCAATACCATTGCATGCAAAGAATTGACCATTGCATGCATGTTATGCTAAGTAGTTTGAAGTCATTGAGTGCATACTAGCCACAAGACTCCTATTGGCTGGTTTATTTTTTCAGGACAAAAACAAGGAATGAGTTTTGGGATTATGCACCGGTACTGGTACGAATGGAGTAGGACAGTTGGCAAGCAATACATTGAGCTCTTCTTATTGATGAAGCCAGTAATAATCAAACTACAAAGGAAAAGAAAAAAGAAAAAGGAAAATCTGCATGAATCTTCGCGTAACATCAATGGCATAGGACCTAGATGTGCATTACTTAGAGCATATCTAGTTGTGCTTTAGCAATACTGTCAAACAAAACCCCTAATCATCATTGCAAATAACGCATAGAACATGGCTAATGCGACAACCACAACTACACATGCTAGTTCCTTCTTGTCTCTTGCTTTCATCTGTTGCCTATGATTGATTTCTTTTTGCTTCATCGTACTGATTGTATATTCCGAGCCCTGCCATGCCATTCTTCATCTAGCAAGTTAACAAAGGCACAAGCATCATATCCCTGTCAATGTTAAATAATATTCAGGATGAGCGGTGGCACTAACTCAAGTAAAATGATGAACTTAGCACTAACCTCTAAGGGGCAACTGAGAAACCGCCTGACAATGTCGAATCCCTCCATGCATACACGTCGAGCAGGAGTGTGCCAATGCACACAACTCAGCTTTTGGTACTTCTCGGTGGCGCAAAACTCGGAGTCGAACTCATGTTGCGGGAGTCTAGAGTCATGCTCCGGATCTGGTGGCAGATCGCTTTCCTGGTGGGGGGGTGTCATTCAGGACGGATTCAACAAGGAGCTACTTTGGACATGCTAAAAAAGATCGGGATAGATTGGAACCTGTCAGGACGATTCAGATCCGTAGTACACCTGCCTTCTCATAACCTTAGGCAAGTGCTCGGCGGCGACCGCCGTTGTGGCGGCGCTGCCGAGAGCGGCGACACGAGCAGGAGTAGCCGCACCGAAACCATCAGCACCACTCATCCGCATTCCCCCAATGTCAGCGCCGCGTGAGGGAATTTGGAGGCTATTTAGGGATTTGGGGGAAATGGGTAAACTGTGGGGATAAGCTAACGGCCAGGAACTACTTATAGCACTATAGTTGTATACGGCACACTGTTTATACATGTCATTTGTGTTAGGTATTACAACTTCACACACGATTTCCACACCAAACCGTGTGAGAAGACAACAAAGGTGAGACACGGTTGCCATTATAAACTGTATGTGATGTACTACCCTGTACATATAATTGAGTTACAGTGATACCGTGTAAACAACCACTCCGCGGATATCCGTCAAAAAATAAAACAGCCACTCCGCAGATAGAGATGGCGGCGGCGGCCTAGGCAGCGACTACCGGATAAGAGGTCAATCCTCGGTCGGTGGGCGGTGGCGGCGTCATAGGAGATCAATCCTTGATCTGTGGTAGGAGATAGGAGGAGCTCAACCATCGAGGTCAGCAGCGGCGTGATTGGAGCACATCCATCATGGTCAATGGCGGGATAGTGGAGGTCGAACTTCAGGCGACATCCGCACTAAGCTTTGCTCCTCAACCATGCTGTCTTAGCGTGCCGCCGCATCGCGCTTCTCTGTCTGCTAGGTGGAGGTCGCCGCGCGACTAATTAATTAAGGTATTCTTTTCGTGAGTGGCTTAATTAAGGTATTCAATTCCTAAGGGTAGTGTTGTAGTACTCTGCATGTAAATTGACTGGCCATTAATTTTTGTCATTGCACGTCTAGATAACAATATGGAGCGCCCTTAGAAATTATGAAAATAAAACCATGTGATTTATGCACACATCTTTGGGCATCATTTAATCCGTGTATTAATGTTGTTTTGTTTTTAATTACCATTCGTGTGGTGCAGATGGAACGGTCTCAATGGATGAAGAATTGGAGAACCACATATTTTATCAGTGGCGTGACAGAGTTCATGAATTTGGCTGAAAGTACAAAGAGGAGAATTGGTGATGCGGATTACTTCCTGTGTCCATGTACTCATTGTGCCAATATAGAGTCACGTGAAGTTGGAGATGTCCAGTGGCTCTTATTCTCTCGGGGATTCATGGATGGATATACACATTGGACCAGACAGGGTGAAGAGCAGGTCATGGATGAATATACCCAGGGCTGCGAGATGCCAAACCCCAGTCAGTGTCACATGGATGTTGAATCTAACATCGGGGCAGAGACTTCAAGCTACCAATGGAACACCGGAAAACCAAGACGTCGACCCAGATGACGACGATCTTGATATGCAAGATTTTGCTGCTATGATTGCAGATTTCAAGGGACCAAAAAAGGATATGATTGGGTACAAGGATCTTCCAACCATTGATGCGGACTCCAAGAAAGAATTGTATCCAGGTTGCAAAAAGAAATATTCCAAGTTGAGTGCCACCCTGGCGCTTCTTAGATTTAAAGCAGCAAACGGTCTATCAAACAAGGGCTTCACAAAGATGTTAGTTTTTTTCAAAGAAATTCTTCCGCAAGATAATTGCTCCCCAGAAGCATGAACGAAGCGAAGAAAATTGTTTTCCCATTGGAACTTGAAGTACAGAAGATACACGCTTGTGTGAATGATTATATATTGTACCATGGTGAGTACAAAGATTTGCGTGCATGTCCCACATGCAAACATGCACGATACAAGCGCAAAAGAGCAAATGACAAGTACAAATTGGACAACGAGATCAAGTCAGGAATCCCGTTCAAGGTTGTTTGGTACTTGCCTTTAATTCCAAGGTTGAGGCATTTTTTTGGAAACCCTAGAGAGGCAAAGAGGTTGTGGTAGCATCATGATAAGAGAAATGCAGATAAATATATGAGGCACCCGAAAGATGGGGCTCAGTGGGAATTAATCTACAACAAGTTTGAAGACTTTGCCAAGGATCCTAGAAGTATAAGGCTCGGGGAGTGTACTGACGGGATGAATCCTTTTGGCGATATGAGCACCAATCACAGCACATGGCAGGTGTTTCTATGCATATATAACCTAGCTCCTTGGTTGTGTATGAAGAAAAAAATACATTATGATGTCAGTGATTATCCAAGGCCCGAAGCAACCTGGAAATGACATCGACATTTACTTTGAGCTACTGGTAGAAGAACTGCTGATAGTGTGGATAGATGCGCCAGCTGTAAAAATTTATGATGCTTACAAAAAGGAGATTTTTGATCTACATGCGATGCAGGTCCACACCATTCAAGATATGCTGGCATTAGGCAACACATCGGGGCAGAAAACAAAGGGAGATGTAGGGTGTGTCACATGCATGGATAGGACAGCTAGCAGATTTCTTCCCAACTCGCGCAAAACCATGTATTTGCATCATCATAGGTTCTAACGGAGAAATCACCCATACCAAAAGATGAAAGCTGAATTTGATGGTACGACAGAGGTAGATGTGGGCCTAAGACCCTATGATGGTATTGGGAAACATTGCATGGAAAACAAAAATTCTACGCACACGCAAGATCTATCCTTGGAGATGCATAGCAACGAGGGGGAGAGTGTGTCTACGTACCCTCGTAGACCGTAAGCAGAAGCGTTTAGTAACGTGGTTGATGTAGTCGAACTTCTTCGCGTCCAACCGATCAAGTACCGAACGTACGACACCTCCATGTTTTGCACACGTTCAGCTCGGTGACATCCTCTGCCTTCTTGATCCAGCAAGACGGGGAGGTAGTATATGAGTTCCGAAAGCATGATGGTGTGGTGACGGTGATGGTGAAGTAATCTCCGCAGGGCTTTGCCTAAGCACTACGGAAAAATGACTGGGGGTGTAAACGGTGGAAGGGGGCGCCGCGCACGGCTAGGCAATTGTCTGTTGTGTGCTATGCGCCCCCTCCCCCCCACCCCCCCCCCCCACACACACACACATATATATATATATATATATATATATATATATAGGTGGGAGGGAGGGAGGAGCAGCCAAAGGGGGCACCCAAGTAGGAGGAATCCTACTTGGGGTCTCTCCCAAGCCGTGCCCCGGCCCCGTGCCTTATATAGGTGCGGGGGAAAGGCAGGGGAGGGTGGTGTCCCCCCTTTCCTTCCTCCCATGAGAGGGAAAGGCAGGAGGGGCTAGCCCTCCCCCTTTCCTTCCCTAGGGCTGGCCGACTAGGGAGAGGGGCACACCAGCCCCCTGTGGGCTGGTCTGTCCCTCCCTTGGCCCATTAAGCCCATAACACCTACCAGGGATGTCCGGAACCCCTTCCGGTAACCCGATGGCGACCCGGTGCATCCCGAAACCCTTCCGGTGTCCGAATACCTTCGTCCTATATATCAATCTTTACCTCTCGACCATTTGGAGACTCCTTGACATGTTCATGATCTCATCCGGGACTCCGAACAACATTCGGTCACCAAATCATATAACTCATATAACACTATATCGTCAACGAACGTTTAAGCATGCGGACCCTACGGGTTCGAGAACTATGTAGACATGACCGAGACACCTCTCCGGTCAATAACCAATAGCGGAACCTGGATGGCCATATTGGCTCCTACATATTCTACGAATATCTTTATCTATCAAACCGTTATGACAACATACGCAATTCCCTTTGTCCATCGGTATTGTTATTTGCCCAAGATTCGATCGTCGGTATCTCCATAGTTCAATCCCGTTACTGAGAAGTCTCTTTACTCATTCCGTAATACATCATCCTATAACTAACTCATTAGTCACTTTGCTTGCAAAGCTTCTTATGATGTGTATTACCGAGAGGGCCCAGAGATACCTCTCCGATACTCGGAGTGACAAATCCAAATCTCGATCTATGCCAACTCAACAAACACCTTCGAAGATACTTGTGGAGCATCTTTATGATCACCCAGTTACGTTGTGATGTTTGATAGCACACAAGGTATTCCTCCGGTATCCGGGAGTTGCATAATCTCATAGTCGAAGGAATTTGTATTTGACATGAAGAAAGCAATAGCAATAAATTGAACGATCAATATGTTAAGCTAATAGATGGGTTTTGTCCATCACATCATTCTCCTAATGATGTGATCCCGTTATCAAATGACAACACATGTCTATGGTTAGGAAACCTTAACCATCTTTGATCAATGAGCTAGTCTAGTAGAGGCTTACTAGGGACACGATATTTGTTTATCTATTCACACATGTATTTAAGTTTCCGATCAATACAATTCTAGCATGAATAATAAACCTTTATCATGAATAAGGAAATATAAAATAACAACTTTGTTATTGCCTCTAGGGTATATTTCCTTCAGTCTCCCACTTTCACTAGAGTCAATAATCTAGATTACATTGTAATGAATCTAACACCCATGGAGTCTTGGTGCTGATCATGTTTTTCTCGTGGAAGAGGCTTAGTCAACGGGTCTGCTGCATTCAGATCCGTACGTATTTTGCAAACTTCTATGTCTCCATCCTTGACTTTTTCACGAATGGAGTTGAAGCGTCTCTTGATGTGTTTGGTTCTCTTGTGAAACCTGGATTCCTTCACCAAGGCAATTGCTCCAAAACCCGATCATTGGACCCGATGCACTAGGTATTACACCTAGATCGGATATGAACTCTTTCATCCAGACTCCTTCATGTGCTACTTCTGAAGCAGCTATGTACTCCGCTTCACATGTAAATCCTGCCACGACGCTCTTTTTGGAACTGCACCAACTGACAGCTCCACCATTCAATATAAACACATATCCGGTTTGTGACTTAGAGTCATCCGGATCAGTGTCGAAGCTAGCATCAACATAACCATTTACGACGAGTTCTTCGTCACCTCCATAAACGAGAAACGTATCCTTTGTCCTTTTTAGGTACTTTGGGATGTTCTTGATCACTGTCCAATGGTCCACTCCTGGATTACTTTGGTACCTTCCTGCCAAACTTATGGCAAGGCACACATCAGGTCTGGTACACAGCATAGCATACATGATATAACCTATGGCTGAGGCACACATCATTTTCTCTCTATCTTCTACAGTGGCCAGGCTTTGAGTCTGACTCAACTTCACACCTTGTAACACATGCAAGAACCTTTTATTTTACTAATCCATTTTGAACTTCTTCAAAACTTTATCAAGGTATGTGCTTTGTGAAAGTCCTATTAAGCGTCTCGATATATCTCTATAGATCTTGATGCCCAATATATAGCCAGCTTCACCAAGGTCTTTCATTGAAAAATTCTTATTCAAGTATCCTTCTATGCTATTGAGAAATTCTATATCATTTCCAATCAACAATATGTCATCCACATATAATATCAGAAATGTTACAAAGGTCCCACTCACTTTCTTGTAAATACAGGCTTCACCGTAAGTCTATATAAAACCATATTCTTTGATCACACTATCAAAGCATATATTCCAACTCCGAGATGCTTGCACCAGTCCATAGATGGATCGCTGGAGCTTGCACACTTTGTTAGAACCTTGAGGATCGACAAAACCTTCTGCTTGCATCATATATAACTCTTCTTTAAGAAATCCATTGAGGAATGCAGTTTTGACGTCTATTTGCCAGATTTCGTAATCATAAAATGCGGCAATTGCTAACATAATTCAGACAGACTTACGCATCGTTACGGGTGAGAAAGTCTCATCGTAGTCAACTCCTTGAACTTGTCGAAAACCTTTCGCAACAAGTCGAGCTTTGTAGACAGTAACATTACCATCAAATTCTTTGAACTTTTCAAATGTTTCAGACTTGTGTTCCATTAAGTAGATATACCCATATCTGCTCAAATCATCTATGAAGGTCAGAAAAAAATGATACCCGCCGCGTGCCTGAACACTCATTAGACCGCATACATCGGCATGTGCTATTTCCAATAAGTCATTGGCTCGCTCCATTGTTCCGAAGAACAGAGTTCTAGTCATCTTGCCCATGAGGCATGGTTCGCAAGTATCAAATGATTCATAATCAAGTTATTCCAAAAGTCCATCTGCATGGAGTTTCTTCATGCACTTTACACAAATATGACCTAAACGGCAGTGCCACAAATATGTTGCACTATCATTATCAACTTTGCATCTTTTGGCATCAATATTATGAATATGTATATCACTACAATCTATATTTAATAAGAATAGACCACTCTTCAAGTGTGCATGACCATAAAAGATATTACTCATATACATGGAACAACCATTATTCTCTGATTTAAATGAATAACCGTCTCACACTAAACAAGATCCAGATATAATATTCATGCTCAACGCTGGCACCAAATAACAATTATTCAGTTCTAAAACTAATCCCGAAGGTAGATGTAGAGGTAGCGTGCCGACAGCGTTCACATCGACATTGGAACCATTCCCGACGCGCATCGTCACCTCATCCTTAGCCAATCTTCGTTTAATCCGTAGCTCCTGTTTCGAGTTACAAATATGAGAATTAGTAAGGTACACATCAGTAACATGTATATCAAATATACCTTTGTTCACTTTGCCATCCTTCTTATCCGCCAAGTATTTGGGGCAGTTCCACTTCTAGTGACCAGTCCCTTTGCAGTAGAAGCACTCAGTTTCAGGCTTGGGTCCAGCTTTGGGCTTCTTCTTGGGAGTGGCAACTTGCTTGCCATTCTTCTTGAAGTTGCCTTTCTTTCCCTTGCCCTTTTTCTTGAAACTAGTGGTCTTATTAACCATCAACACTTGATGCTCCTTCTTGATTTCTACCTCCGCGGCCTTAAGCATTGCGAAGAGCTCGGGAATTGTTTTGTACATCCCTTGCATATTATAGTTCATCACGAAGCCTTTGTAGCTTGGTGGCAGTGATTGAAGAACTCTGTCAATAACACAATCAGTTGGAAGATCAACTCTCAGCTGAGTCAAGTGATTATAATACCCAGACATTTTGAGTATGTGTTCACTGACAAAACTGTTCTCCTCCATCTTGCAGCTATAGAACTTGTTGAAGACTTCATATCTCTCAACCCGGGCATTCGCTTGAAATATTAACTTCAACTCTTGGAACATCTCATATGCTCCATGACGTTTGAAACATCTTTGAAGTCCCGGTTCTAAGCCGTAAAGCATGGCACACTGAACTACTGAGGAGTCATCAGATCGAGCTTGGCAGACGTTCAAAACATCAGCTTTTGCTCCTACATCAGGCCTTTCACGTAGCGGTGCATCAAGGACATAATTCTTCTATACAGCAATGAGGATAATCCTCAAGTTACGGACCCAGTCCGTGTAGATGCTACCATCATCTTTCAACTGTTTCTCGAGGAACGCATTAAAATTCAGGGAATGGTAGCTCGGGCTATTGATCTACAACGTAGATATGCAAAACTATAAGACTAAGTTCATGATAAATTAAGTTCAATTAATCAATTTACTTAAGAATTCCCACTTAAATAAACATCCCTCAAGTTATCTAAGTGATACATGATCCAAAACAACTAACCCATGTTCGATCATCACGTGATATGGGGTAGTCATCAATGGTGAACATCTCTATGTTGATCATATCTACTATATGACTCATGTTCGACCTTTCAGTCTCTAGTGTTCCGAGACCATGTCTGTACATGCTAGGCTCATCAAGTTTAACCCAAGTATTCTGCATGTGCAAAACTGTCTTACACCCGTTGTATGTGAACATAGAGTCTATCACACCCGATCATCACGTGGTATCTCGAAACGATGAACTGTAGCAATAGTGCATACTCAAGGAGAACACTTTTATCTTGAAATTAAGTGAAGGGATATTTTATAATGCTACCGCCATTCTAAGCAAAATAAGATGCATAAAGGATAAACATCACATGCAATCAAAATATGTGACGTGATATGGCCATCATCGTCTTGTGCTTTTGATCTCCATCTCAAAAGCATCGCCATGATCTCCATCGCCACCGGCTTGCCACCTTGATCTCCATCGTAGCATCGTGGCCGTCTCACCAACTATTGCTTCTACAACTATTGCTAACGCATAGCGATAAAGTAAAGCAATTACATGGCATTTGCATTTCATACAATAAGGAGACAACCATAAGGCTCCTGCCGGTTGCTGATAATTTACAAAACATGATCATCTCATACAATAACATATATCACATCATGTCTTGACCATATCACATCACAACATGCCCTGCAAAAACAAGTTAGACTTCCTCTACTTTGTTGTTGCAAGTTTTACGTGGCTGGTACGGGCTTCTAGCAAGAACCGTTCTTACCTACGCAAAAACCACAATGGTGTTTCATCAAGTTTGCTGCTTTAACCTTCTTCAAGGACCGGCCATAGTCAAATTCGATTCAACTAAAGTTGGAGAAACAGAAACCCGCCAGCCACCTTTATGCAAAACTAGTTGCATGTCAGTCGGTGGAACTGGTCTCATGTGCATGGACATGTAAGGTTGGTTTGTGCCGCTTCATCCCACAATATCGCCGAATCAAAATAAGACATTGGTGGTAAGTAGTATGACTACCACCGCCCACAACTCTTTGTGTTCTACTCGTGCATATCATCTATGCATAAACCTGGCTCAGATTCCACTATTGGGAAACGTTGCATGGAAAACAAAAAAAATATACGCACACGCAAGATCTATCCATGGAGATGCATAGCAACAAGGGGGAGAGTGTGTCTACGTACCCTCATAGACCGTAAGCGGAAGCATTTAACAATGCGGTTGATGTAGTCGAACTTCTTCGCACTCCAACCGATCAAGTACCGAACGTACGGCACCCCCGCATTTTGCACACATTCAGCTCGGTGACGTCCTCCGCTTTCTTGACCCAGCAAGATGGCAAGGTAGTAGATGAGTTTCGGAAGTACGACATCATGGTGACGGTGATGGTGAAGTAATCTTCGTAGGTCTTCACCTAAGCACTACGAAAATATGACCAGGGTGTAAACGATGGAAGGGGGCGCCGCACACGGCTAGGCAATTATCTGTTGTGTGCTAGGCGCCCCCTCCCACATATATATAGGTTGAAGGGAGGTAGGAGCAGCCAAAGGGGGCACCCAAGTAGGAGGAATCCTACTTGGGGTCTCTCCCAAGCCGCGCCCCTGCCTTATATAGGTGCGGGGGAAGGCAGGGGAGGGTGGCTCCCCCCTTTCCTTTCTCCCATGAGAGGGAAAGGCAGGAGGGGCTATCCCTCCCCCTTTGGCTGGCCGGCCAGGGAGAGGGGTGCACCAGGACCCCTGTGGGCTGGTGTGTCCCTCCCTTGGCCCATTAAGACCATAACACCTACTGGGGATGTCCGGAACCCCTTCCGGTGACCCGATGGCTACCCAGTGCATCGCGAAACCCTTTCATTGTCTGAATACCATCATCCGATATATCGGTATTTAACTCTTGACCATTCAAGACTCCTCGTCATGTCCATGATCTCATCCGGGGCTCCGAACAATATTCGTTCACGAAATCATACAACTCATATAACACTATGTCGTCAATGAACATTTAAGCGTGCGGACCCTACGGGTTTGAGAACTATGTAGACATGACCTAGACACCTCTCCAGTCAATAACCAATAGCGGAACCTGGATGCCCATATTGGCTCCTACATATTCTACAAAGATCTTTATCGGTTGAACCATTAACAACATACGCAATTCCCTTTGTCCATCGGTATGTTACTTGCCCGAGATTCGATCGTCGATATCTTCATACCTAGTTCAATCTCATTACCGACAAGTCTCTTTACTCGTTCCGTAGTAAATCATCCTGTAACTAACTCATTAGTCACTTTGCTTGTAAGGCTTCTTATGATGTGTATTACTGAGAGGGCCCAGAGATACCTCTCCGATACTCGGAGTGACAAATCCTAATCTCGATCTATGCCAACTCAAAAAACACCTTTGGAGATACCTATAGAGCATCTTTATGATCACCCAGTTACATTGTGATGTTTGATAGCACACAAGGTATTCCTCTGGTATCCGGGAGTTGCATAATCTCATAGTCGAAGCAATATGTATTTGACATGAAGAAAGCAATGGCAATAAACTGAACGATCAATATGCTAAGCTAATGGATGGGTCTTGTCCATCGCATCATTCTCCTAATGATGTGATCCCGTTATCAAATGACAACACATGTCTATGGTTAGGAAACCTTAACCATCTTTGATCAACGAGCTAGTCTAGTAGAGGCTTACTAGGGACACAATTTTTTTATGTATTCACACATGTATTTAAGTTTCCGATCAATACAATTATAGCATGAATAATAAACCTTTATCATGAATAAGCAAATATAAAATAACAGCTTTATTATTGCTTCTAGGGCATATTTCCTTCAGATGGGGAGGTGGTCCACAAGATGGCTAAACAAATTAATCTTGTGCTTGCTAAGAAGCATGCTTTGACGGTGAAACAAACACCCAAGGGTCAAGTGTTTAAGAAGAAATCGGTGTTCTGGAAATTACCTTACTAGGAGATTCTATGTGTGCATCACTGCATTGATGTCATGCACATACAGAAGAATGTATGTGAAAGCATCCTTGGTACACATGTCTATGGTTAAAACAAAGGATGGTGACGGTGCACGGCTCGATACGCTTGCTGATCAATCAAAACGCAAGAGTGAATCAGAAGATGATGACAAATTCATGAAAGCTCACCAGAGTTACAATTTCAGTACAAAAGAAGCAACAAAGTTCTTGTCCTATTTGTTGTCAGTTAAGACACCCTCTTCCTACTTCGCAAACATCAGAAGTCTCGTGGATGTGAGCTCAGGTAGAATGTAGTTGGGACACATGAAGTCACATGATTGCCACGTAATGTTGACACAAATCCTCCCGGTGGCCATCAGGAATCTGATGGACAAAGATATAAGAAACACACTCATTGAGCTCTATGATTTCTTCAACCAACTATGGCAGAAAGTTGTAGATCCTGAAGAGTTGGATCATATGCAAGAGGATGTTGCAAGAATATTGTCCAACCAAGAGTTGTTTTTCCCACTGTCATTCTTTGATGTCATGGTCCATCTCACTATGCACCTTGTTGATGAGATAAAGTATTGTGGTCCTGTGTTTCTTCGCAACATTTATCCCTTCGAGAAGTTCATGGGAATACTAAAGCGCTATTGTCAGAACCGAAACCATCCAAAGGCAAGCATCCTACAAGGTTATACCGCGGAGGAGGTCACTAAAAAAATACACTTCCGTGATGATATGTGTTTGTCATGGAAGGTCACATTTGCTGTCATGCATGTACATCCATGAGATTTTATGATAGAATCAAGATAGTCATACCTATTGTCAGTGTCAAAACCGGCGGATTTCGGGTAGGGGGTCCCGAACTGTGCGTCTAAGGCTGATGGTAACAGGAGGCGGGGACACAATGTTTACCCAGGTTCTGGCCCTCTTGGTGGAGGTAATACCCTACTTCCTGCTTGATTGATCTTGATGATATGAGTATTACAAGAGTTGATCTACCACGAGATCGTAGAGGCTAAACCCTAGAAGCTAGCCTATGATTATGATTGTTGTTGTCCTACGGACTAAACCCTCCGGTTTATATAGACACCGGAGGGGGCTAGAGTTACACAGAGTCAGTTACAAAGAAGGAGATGTACATATCCGAATCGCCAAGCTTGCCTTCCACGCAAAGGAGAGTCCCACCCGGACATGAGACAAAGCCTTCAATCTTGTATCCTCATAGTCCAACAGTCCGGCCAAAGTATATAGTCCGGCTGTCCGAGGACCCCTAATCCAGGACTCCCTCAGTAGCCCCTCAACTAGGCTTCAATGACGATGAGTCCGGCGCGCAGATTGTCTTCAGCAAAGTGTAGGGGATCGCAATAGTTTTCGAGGGTAGAGTATTCAACCCAAATTTATTGATTCGACACAAGGGGAGACAAAGAATATTCTCAAGTATTAACAACTGAGTTGTCAATTCAACCACACCTGAAAACTTAATATCTGCAGCAAAGTGTTTAGTAGCAAAATAATACGATAGTAGTGATAATGGTAACAAAAGGAAATAGTAGTAAAAGTAATGTTTTTGGTATTTTGTAGTGATGATAGCAATAGCAACGGAAAAGTAAATAAGCGAAGAACAATATATGGAAAGCTCGTAGGCAATGGATCAGTGATGGAGAATTATGCAGGATGCGGTTCATCATGTAACAGTCATAACCTAGGGTGACACAGAACTAGCTCCAGTTCGTCAATGTAATGTAGGTATGTATTCCGAATATAGTCATACGTGCTTATGGAAAAGAACTTGCATGACATCTTTTGTCCTCCGTGGCAGCGGGGTCCTTACAGAAACTAAGGGATATTAAGGCCTCCTTTTAATAGAGAACCGGAACAAAGCATTAACACATAGTGAATACATGAACTCCTCAAACTACAGTCATCACCGGTAAGTATCCCGATTATTTTCACTTCGGGGTTAACGGATCATAACACATAATAGGTGACTATAGACTTGCAAGATAGGATCAAGAACACTCATATATTGATGAAAACATAATAGGTTCAGATCTGAAATCATGGCACTCGGGCCCTAGTGACAAGCATTAAGCATAGCAAAGTCATAGCAACATCAATCTCAGAACATAGTGGACACTAGGGATCAAACCCTAACAAAACTAACTCGATTACATGATAGATCCCATCCAACCCATCACCCTCCAGCAAGCCTACAATGGAATTACTCACGCACGGCGGTGAGCATCATGAAATTGGTGATGGAGGATGGTTGATGATGACGATGGCGACGGATTCCCCTCTCCGGAGCCCCGAACGGACTCCAGATCAGCCCTCCCGAGAGGTTTTAGGGCTTGACGGCGGCTCCGTATCGTAAAACGCGATGATTTCTTCTCTCTTGTTTTTTCTCCCTGAAACACAATATATGGAGTTGGAGTCGGAGAGGCAACAAGGGGCCCACGAGGTAGGGGGGCACACCCTAGGGGGGCAGGCGTGCCCCCACCCTCGTGGAGAGGTGGTGGCCCCCCTGGCCTTCATCTTTTGCAAGTATTTTTCTTATTTTCTAAGAAGTTGCTCCATAAAGTTTCAGGTCATTCCGAGAACGTTTGTTTCTGCACATAAATAACACCATGGTAATTCTGCTGAAAACAACGTCAGTCCGGGTTAGTTCCATTCAAATCATGCAAGTTAGAGTCCAAAACAAGGGCAAAAGTGTTTGGAAAAGTAGATACGACGGAGATGTATCAACTCCCCCAAGCTTAAACCTTTGCTTGTCCTCAAGCAATTCAGTTGATAAACTGAAAGTGATAAAGAAAAACTTTTACAAACTCTGTTCGCTCATATTGTTGTAAATATGTAAAGCCAGCATTCAAGTTTTCAGCAAATATTATAACTAACCACATTCACAATAACGCATAGGTCTCAAGTTTACCCATATCAATAGCATAATCAACTAGCGAGCCATAATAATAAATATCGGATGACAACACTTTCTCAAAACAATCATAATATGATATAACAAGATGGTATCTCGCTAGCCCTTTCTGAGACCGCAAAACATAAATGCAGAGCACCTTTAAAGACCAAGGACTGACTAGACATTGTAATTCATGGTAAAAGAGATCCAGTCAAGTCATACTCAATGTAAACTAACAGTAATGAATGCAAATGACAGCGGTGCTCTCCAACTGGTGCTTTTTAATAAGATGATGATGACTCAACATAAAAGTAAATAGATAGGCCCTTCGCAGAGGGAAGCAGGGATTTGTAGAGGTGCCAGAGCTCGGTTTTGAAACAGAGGTGAATAATATTTTGAGCGGTATACTTTCATTGTCAACATAACAACCAAGAGATGGCGATATCTTCCATGCTACACACATTATAGGCGGTTCCCAAACAGAATGGTAAAGTTTATACTCCCCCTTCCACCAACAAGCATCAATCCATGGCTTGCTCGAAACAACGAGTGCCTCCAACTAACAAGAGTCCCAAGGGGAGTTTTGTTTGCAAGTATTTTGATTTAGTTTGCATAAAGCATGGGACTGGGCATCCCGATGACCAGCCATTTATCCCGTGAGTGAGGAGCGGAGTCCACTCCTCTTGAGAATAAGCCGCCTAACATGGAATATACAGACAACCCTAGTTGATATATGAGCTATTAGAGCATACAAAACAGGATATTTATTTGAAGGTTTAGAGTTTGGCACATACAAATTTACTTGGAACGGCAGGTAGATACCATATATAGGTAGGTATAGTGGACTCATGTGGAATAACTTTGGGGTTTAAGGAGTTTGGATGCACAAGCAGTGTTCCCACTTAGTACAAGTAAAGGCTAGGAAAAGACTGGGAAGCGACCAGCTAGAGAGCGACAACAGTCATGAACATGCATTAAAATTAATCAACACCGAATGCAAGCATGAGTAGGATATAATCCACCATGAACATAAGTATTATGAAGGCTATGTTGATTTTGTTTCAACTACATGCGTGAACATGCGCCAAGTCAAGTCACTTAAATCATTTAGAGGAGGATACCACCCTATCATACCACATCATAACTATCTCAATAGCATGTTGGCATGCAAGGTAAACCATTATAACTCATAGCTAATCAAGCATGGCATAAGAAACTATGATCTCTAGTTGTCATTGCAAACATGTTTATTCATAATAGGCTGAATCAGGAACGATGAACTAATCATATTTACAAAAACAAAAGAGGTTGAGTTCATACCAGCTTTTCTCATCTCAGCCAGTCCATCATATATCATCATAATTGCCTTTCACTTGCACGACCGAATGATGTGAATAATAATAATAGTGCACGTGCATTGGACTAAGCTGGAATCTGCAGGCATTCAATAAACAAGAGAAGAAAAGTTAATATGGGCTCTTTTGTCAGATAAACAATAATGCATATAAGAGCCACTTCAACAATTTAATTATGGTCTTCTCCTATCGACCCCCAAAGAAAAGAAAAGAAATAAAACTATTTACACGGGAAAGCCCCCAACAAGCAAAAGAAGAACATGAAATCTTTTTTGGTTTTCTTTTTAATTACTACTACAAGCATGGAAAGTAAATTAATTAAAAGCTACAACTATTTTTTTGTTTTTCTTAAGGTTTATCAAACATACGAGAAGAAAGCATAAAAAGGAAAATAAACTAGCATGGATGATACAATGAAAAAGTATGAGCACCGACATCTAGCAATGAGTGTGTGAGCATAAATGTAATGTCGGTGGGAAATACGTACTCCCCCAAGCTTAGGCTTTTGGCCTAAGTTGGTCTATGGCCACGGCTGGCCTGGCGAATATCCATAATAATAGCTGGGGTCGTACTGCGATGCAGCAGCTATCGCCTGCTGAGCTGCAGCGTGGCGACGAGCAGCCTCCGCTCTCCTCTCGTACTCATCTGCCTCCTCTCTGGTGATAGTATATCTTCCTCTTGCCTGATAATCAAAGAAGGCAGGAGCAGGGAGACTAATATGGACATCACGACATCTGTCAAAGATTAGTCGATACTGGAGAGGCGATTCATTCCTCTCGACAAACTGGTGGTGAACCATAGCATTAAAGTCTAGGTAAGCAGGAGGTAATTCAATATCATCTTCGCGTATGGCTACACCAAGAAAATTAGCTATGCGGGTTGCATAAATTCCACCAAAGAAATCTCCATTAAATCTATTAAGATGCAACCTACGTGCAACAATGGCTCCCAAATTATAAGATTTGTCTCCTAACACAGCACTCCGAAGAATACTGAGGTCAGGGACACACATGTGACATGCCTCATCTTTACCATTAATGCATCTACCTATAAAGACAACAAAATAATGTATAGCAGGAAAGTGAATGCTCCCTATGGTGGCTTGTGTTATGTATCTAGATTCTCCCACAATTATACTATCAAGAAAATCTCTAAATTCAGATTTGCGAGGATCCCTTATACTACCCCATTGTGGAAGTTTGCAAGCAGTGGTAAAATCCTCTAAGTCCATAGTGTAAGAATTATCATAAAGATCAAACAGGACAGTTGGAGAATTACGTGAAGTTGAAAATTCAAACCTCCTCACAAAGGTACTGGTGAGGTTGTGATACTGGCTGCACTTCTCTTCCTCGAAGCTCACAAGATCAGCGTTACGCAAATATGCGTTGAATTCTTCCTTAATTCCCACTCGATCCATAAAGTTCTCAGAAGGCCATTCACAAGGACACACTGGAGCATCTCTTGGTGGCTCGTCATCAGCATCACGCATTGCAAGCCTAGGTCCTTGCTTCCTTGAAGAACCACCTTGGAACATTTTCCTAAGCATATTTCTTCCTCTAAAAAATTCTGAATTTTTTAGTAACTTCAAAATAAAAGTGAACCAAACTCAATAATATTGATAACAACTACTCCTACAAGTGCCTAGAGCCTATATCATGCATCAAAACTACTTGGAACCATATAAATTTGACATGCAAGCTCAAGAATAGGGTCACCTAAGCAGCAAAAATTTGCAATGAATAAAGCACTAGAACAAAAACTAATTGGACCAATGGAGGAGTCACATACCAAGGAACAATCTCCCCAAGCAGTTTTGTGAGAGGTGCTTTGAGCAAGGAGATCGAAAATGGCAGCAAGATGAGCTAGAACTCGTGCTTGAGCTGGATATCTGTGTTTGTGGGAGGAAGGAGTGTATGGGTGAAAGGATAAGTGGAGGAGGGCCAACGTGGGCCCACGAGGCAGGGGGCGCGCCCTCCACCCTCGTGGGCAGGTGGTTGACCCCCCTGCTGTGTTCTTAGTGCCAAATATTCTCAAATATTCTAGAAAAAAATCATATTTAAATTTCAGGGCATTTGGAGAACTTTTATTTTTGAGGTATTTTTATATTGCAGGGATAATCAAATAACAGACAGAAAAATATTTATTTTCATTTTATTTAATATAAGTAACAGAAAGTAAAAGTGGGGTACAGAAGGTTGTGCCTTCTAGTTTCATCCATCTCATGATCATCAAAAGGAATCCACTAACAAGGTTGATCAAGTCTTGTTAACGAACTCATTCCGAATAACATGGAACCGGAGAAATTTCGAATAACACTATGTTACCTCAACGGGGATATGCACATCCCCAATAATAAGAATATCATATTTCTTCTTTACAATAAAAAGAGGAAATTCAAAACCTCCAAATATAATCGATGGCATTTTCCCAATAGAGTTGATACTATGAACTTGAGGTTGTTTCCTCGGAAAGTGTACTGTATGCTCATTACCATTAACATGAAAAGTGACATCGCCTTTAGTGCAATCAATAACAGCCCCTGCAGTGTTCAAAAAAGGTCTTCCAAGAATAATAGACATACTATCGTCCTCAGGAATATCAAGAATAACAAAGTCCGTTAAAATAGTAACGTTTGCAACTACAACAGGCACATCCTCACAAATACCGACAGGTATAGCACTTGATTTATCAGCCATTTGCAAAGATATTTCAGTAGGTGTCAACTTATTCAAATTAAGTCTACGATATAAAGAGAGAGGCATAACACTAGCACCAACTCCAAGATCACATAAAGCAGTTTTAACATAATTTCTTTTAATGGAGCATGGTATAGTTGGTACACCGGGATCTCCAAGTTTCTTTGGTTCCACCCTTAAAGGTATAATTAGCAAGCATGGTAGAAATTTCAGCTTCCGGTATCTTTCTTTTATTTGTAATAATATCTTTCATGTACTTAGCATAAGGATTGGTTTTTAGCATATCAGTTAATCGCATACGCAAAAAGATAGGTCTAATCATTTCAGAAAAGCGCTCAAAATGCTCATCATCCTTTTTGTTGGATGGTTTGGGAGGGAAAGGCATGGGTTTCTGAACCCAAGGCTCTCTTTCTTTACCATGTTTCCTAGCAACAAAGTCTTTCTTATCATAACGTTGGTTCTTTGATTGTGGGTTATCAAGATCAACAACAGGTTCAATTTCCATGTCATTATCATTACTAGGTTGAGCCTCATCATGAACATTATCATTAGTTTCAGGTTCATTACCAGATTGTGTTTCAACATCAGAAATAGAAATACCATTTGGATTCTCAGGTGGTTCAATAACAGTTCACTAGAAGCATGCAAAGTCCTATCATTTTTCTTTTTCTTCTTTTTAGACGAACTAGGTGCATCTATATTATTTCTCTGAGAATCTTGCTCAATTCTCTTAGGATGGCCTTTAGGATACAAAGGTTCCTGAGTCATTTTACCACTTCTAGTCATAACTCTAACGACATTATCATTATTCTTATTATTCAATTCATTAAGCAAATCATTTTGAGCTTTAAGTACTTGTTCTACTTGAGTGGTAACCATAGAAGCATGTTTACTAATAAGTTTAAGTTCACCTTTGACATTAGCCATATAATCACCCAAGTGATCAAGCATATTTGAATTGTATTTCAATTGTCTACCAAAATAAGCATTAAAAATCTTCTTGCTTAGCCATAAATTTATCAAACTCATCTAAGCATGGGCTAGCAAATTTAGTAAATGGGATTTCAGCTTTATCATATCTATAGAGAGAATTTACCTTTACTACCTGTGTCAGGTTATCAAGACCATGAGTTTCTTCAATAGGCAATGGATTAAGATTATATATTTCTTCAACAGGCAGTAAATTAAGACCATGCATTTCTTCAACAGGAGGTAAATTCTTAACATCTTCAGCTTTAATACCTTTTTCTTTCATAGATTTCTTTGCCTCTTGCATATCTTCAGGACTGAGAAATAGAATACCCCTCTTCTTCGGAGTTGGTTTAGGAATAGGCCCAGGAATTGGATCCGGAGGTGTCTAATTATTTTCATTTGTCGACATATTATTCAATAGAATTTCAGCTTCATCCCGTGTTCTTTCCCTAAAAATAGAACCAGCACAACTATCCAGGTAATCTCTCGAGGCATCAGTTAGTCCATTATAAAAAATATAAAGTATTTCATTTTTCTTAAGAGGATGATCAGGCAAAGCATTAAGTAATTGGAGAAGCCTCCCCCAAGCTTGTGGGAGACTCTCTTCTTCAATTTGCACAAAATTATATATATCCCTTAAAGTAGCTTGTTTCTTATGAGCAGGGAAATATTTAGCAGAGAAGTAATAAATCATATCCTGGGGACTACGCACACAACCAGGATCAAGAGAATTAAACCATATCTTAGCATCACCTTTCAATGAGAACGGAAATATTTTAAGGATATAAAAGTAACGAGTTCTCACATCTTTTGTGAACAGGGTGGCTATATCATTCAATTTAGTAAGATGTGCCACAACAGTTTCAGATTCATAGCCATGAAAAGGATCAGATTCAACCAAAGTAATTATATCAGGATCAACAGAGAATTCATAATCCTTATAGGTAACACAAATAGGTGAAGTAGCAAAAGCAGGGTCAGGTTTCATTCTAGCATTTAGAGATTTCTTACTCCATTTAGCTAATAACCTTTTGAGTTCATTTCTATTTTTGCAAGCTAAAATAGCTAAAGAAGCTTCTTGATCAAAAACATAACCCTTAGGAATAACAAGTGATTCTTCATCATCACTTTCATCAGTATCATGAGATTCAATATTTTCAATCTCTCTAGCCCTAGCAAGTTGTTCATCAAGAAAATCACTAAGTGGCACAGTTGTATCAGGCATAGAGGTAGTTTCATCATAAGTATCATGCATAGCAGAAGTGGCATCATCAATAATATGCGACATATTAGACCGAATAGCAGAAGCAGGTGTAGGTGTCACAAGCTTATTCAAAACAGAAGGTGAATCAAGTGCAGAGCTAGATGGCAGTTCCTTACCTCCCCTCGTAGTTGAGGGATAGATCTTGGTTTTTGGATCTCTCAAGTTCTTCATAATGATAAGCATATATATATCCCAAGTGACTCAAAGAATAGAGCTATGCTCCCCGGCAACGGCGCCAGAAAATAGTCTTGATAACCCACAAGTATAGGGGATCGCAACAGTTTTCGAGGGTAGAGTATTCAACCCAAATTTATTGATTCGACCCAAGGGGAGCCAAAGAATATTCTCAAGTATTAACAGCTGAGTTGTCAATTCAACCACACCTGGAAACTTAATATTTGCAGCAAAGTGTTTAGTAGCAAAGTAATATGATAGTAGTGATAACGGTAACAAAAGGTAACAGTAGTAAAAATAATGTTTTTGGTATTTTGTAGTGATGATAGCAATAGCAACGGAAAAGTAAATAAGCGGAGAACAATATATGGAAAGCTCATAGGCAATGGATCGGTGATGGAGAATTATGCCGGATGCGGTTCATCATGTAACAGTCATAACCTAGGGTGACACAGAACTAGCTCCAGTTCGTCAATGTAATGTAGGCATGTATTCCGAATATAGTCATACGTGCTTATGGAAAAGAACTTGCATGGCATCTTTTGTCCTACCCTCCCGTGGCAGCGGGGTCCTTACAGAAACTAAGGGATATTAAGGCCTCCTTTTAAGAGAGAACCGGAACAAAGCATTAACACATAGTGAATACATGAACTCCTCAAACTACGGTCATCACCGGTAAGTATCCCGATCATTGTTACTTCGGGGTTAACGGATCATAACACATAATAGGTGACTATAGACTTGCAAGATAGGATCAAGAACACTCATATATTGATGAAAACATAATAGGTTCAGATCTGAAATCATGGCACTCGGGCCATAGTGACAAGCATTAAAGCATAGAAAAGTCATATCAACATCAATATCAGAACATAGTGGACACTAGGGATCAAACCCTAACAAAACTAACTCGATTACATGATAGATCCCATCCAACCCATCACCCTCCAACAAGCCTACGATGGAATTACTCACGAACGGCGGTGAGCATAATGAAATTGGTGATGGAGGATGGTTGATGATGACGATGGCGACGGATTCCCCTCTCCGGAGCCCCGAACGGACTCCAGATCAGCCCTCCCAAGAGGTTTTAGGGCTTGGCGGCAGCTCCGTATCGTAAAATGCGATGATTTCTTCTCTCTGGTTTTCTTCTCCCCGAAACACAATATATGGAGTTGGAGTTGGAGTCGGAGAGGCAACAGGGGGCCCACGAGGTAGGGGGGCGCGCCCTAGGGGGGCAGGCGCGCCCCCACCCTCGTGGAGAGGTGGTGGGCCCCCTAGCCTTCATCTTTTGCAGGTATTTTTCTTATTTTCTGGAAAGTTGCTCTGTGAAGTTTTAGGTCATTCCGAGAACGCTTGTTTCTGCACATAAATAGCACTATGGTAATTCTGTTGAAAACAACGTCAGTCCGGGCCATGCAAATCATGCAAGTTAGGTCCAAAACAAGGGCAAAAGTGTTTGGAAAAGTAGATACAACGGAGACGTATCACATTGCAAGGCGGGTTCCTTCTCCGAATACTCCATCGAAGATTTTGAACACAAGGATTGTGTCCGGCTCTGCAAAACAAATTCCACATACCACCATAGAGAGTACAATATTCTGCAAATCTAATCCGCTGACAACTTTTCCTAACGTGACACCATGCCATGACCCGGTCTTTATTCGAACCATTCTCCCTAACCAGCTACTGTGCATGTTGCGAGGCGGTTTTATGGGCTTGTCTTATCAAAGCAGAGATCGTGTCCCCCTATCTCGGGATTCTCATCAATACGGGTATGGGTAATCCAACCACGTCTTTAGCGTGACGCTTGGGGAATAAGTGAGTTTACCGAGTAAGTGCGGAGGCGCTGGATCTCTGCCGCCTTTATAAGGAGATAAGGACTCCCCTTTTTCACCCACGCCTTGTTCTTCTGCTTATCCATTCCCCTCCGCTCGAGCCTCAGCGCCCAAGCGTTCGTCCTCTCCGGCCACAAAGGCCTTTTGAAAATGTCTGGATCCGGAGCAGGAGGCAAGTGGATGGCCTCTACCATCCGGGAGAAGGATATCAAAAAGCTTCGGGAGGCCGGGTACCTGGCCCAGAAAATTAGCCACTGTCTCCCGACGGCAGGACAGATCGTCCCTACTCCGGAACCCCACGAGAGGGTTGTTTTCCTCCCTCATTTTGTCTGTAGGCTGGGGTTTCCCCTCCACCCATTCGTTCGCGGCGTCATGTATTACTATGGGATTGTTTTTCATGATCTATCCCCCAATTCCTTCCTCAACATCTCGACGTTCATCGTCATGTGCGAGGCGTTTCTCTGCATCTCACCACACTTCGGCTTATGGCTGAGGATCTTTAATGTGAAGCCCAAGGTAGTGGGCGGTGAGCCCGCCGAGTGCGGAGGCGCCATGGTGAGAAAGATGCCCAACGTCACATGGCCAACAGGTACTTTCAATGATTCCATCAAAGGGTGGCAGCAACAGTGGTTTTACATCATGAGCCGTGTGACACGAAATGGACTGCTGCTCCTGAATTCCGATCCAGAGCCCCCTTGCGGCTTACGTCCCGGCCCAAGATGGGCCTGGATTGGTCTTCGTTCGACGAGCTGTCGGCCCTCTAGACACGCGTCAAGGATATGGAAGACAAGAATATCAAACTTGTCAATGTAGTCCAGGTGATGTTAGTTTGCCGGATCCTTCCTTGTCAACACCGGGCTTGCAATTTATGGGAATTCGACCCGGCCAAGCACCAGACCCTGCGAGAGCTCTTTGGCTCCTCACACAAAGACATCTGGAAGGTGCTTTTTAAGTCCGGCAAATCATGGCCGGACTCAGCCGAGGACCGCGGTACTACCTGTCCCGCCCTGCAAGTTCGGTAAGCCATCATAAGTTTTATTCGCATAACCCAAGGGAAACGCTTAATGTGTTTTCCACAACTCTCCTAGGGCTAGATGAAGAAGGCGGGGCAGATCTACTGTCTGGCCCCGCTACCTGAAGAACCGACCGACCCGCTTCTAACGAAGATGCTGGTTCCGGCACCCTACAAGGCGCCGAAGAAGAAGGCCGAGAGAGAGGCCAAGAACACCAGGGGCGGCCTCCGTCATCGTGGCGCCTCGGACACGATATCCAAAGATCTAATGCCCTTTCTTCCTTCGAAGAGGACGAGGAGGAGGAGGAAGATGAATCCCCAGCGGGGGGCAGAAAGAAAAGGACAACCTCCACATCCTTGGAGGCCGAGTTGCCTAAGAAGGGAAAAACTCCTCTTCTAGAGGAGTCCACCGTCGCTGATAGCAGCCCGGAGTGGGATCCCAGGGCTCAGCCCCTTGTGAACTCGTGAGTATATAAAATCCAAACACGTTTATGCGTCCAGACTCATCATGGCATAATATTTTAATCTGGGCCATACTTTTTGCAGTCCGGCGAGGTCCCGCGCCGAGCAATCCTTGTCGTAGGATTTGCTAGGCTCAGATGCTATGGAGAGCGGGACACCTCGAAGGCCCCTTCCCCCAAACATGTGAATGACACCGAGGCTTCATCCCAGGAGGACCCAGACTAAGGAGGGGGGGGGGAGATTGCAAAGGTGGCACCAGGAGGTCAAACTTCGGGGGCCGGACACATGGGAGAGAAGGCTCCCATGGGCGTCGTCGGCGGGAGCCATCTTGAATTTGGCCCCCAGCCGGACGCAATTCCGGAGACCAATATGGTTCCAGAATCAGGCAGGCGGCCTCCCTTGGCTAGAAGGGGTGTACCTGTTCCATCAGCAACCTCTGTCCAACCAGAGGTGCTGGATACTTTATTGGCAGTGCTAAAAAGCGCCTCCATCGTCGATAAACACCGTGCCCTTATGGGTGCGGTGATTGAGAAGATTCGGTCTATGGAGAGTGGACTGAATGAAGCCTGTATTGGCCTTATAAGAGGCTTTGAGGTATGTTTTATGAGGTTTCGAAGAGTGTCACAGTATAGATAGTAGCCCCTGATACACTGTTCGGTGAGAGAAAGAACCGGACAGAGGATCAAATCTATGTTCGCAGTAGACTCACTTGATGACATTTACCTCTCTTCTTTTTTAAACAGGCGTCTGTAGCGACTGCCACCTCTCATACTGCGGAGGTCTCCGGACTAAATCAAAGTCTGGCGCGGGCCACAGAAGAATTGGGCCAGTTGAAAAGGCAGTTGGAGGATAAACAAGGTATGCACAAACCTTGCTCACGTTCAGTGCGAACAAATTTAAAATATGTTTTATGATTTGCGCTAGGGGCGATGACCAAAGTCAAGGCTCTTAAGAAGGCTGTTGCCGAGGCCAAGAGAAAGGCAGCCGCAGAGCGGGCTCTTCGTGAGAAGCACGAGGCCAGGGTTATTGAAGCTGAGCAAGAGCTTCAAGAGGTCGTGAAAAGATGCGACGCCTTGGAGCAGTGTCTAACGGAGAAAGAATCCGAACTTACCGAGGCTCACCAGGCTGCATGCGATGCCTAGGGGGAAACCCAAGGTGCCCTGCAGGAGATCTAAGAGACGAGGAAGATCGCGGCGGGTAAGGCTTGTTCCGTGTAAGGCAAGTATTTGGGGAGAAAATCATGTTTCTAATCTTGAGTTTGGATTTCTCCAGGGGTATTTGCGGAGCTTCCACACAACATATCTGATGCCACACAATTCTACCGAGCCGAAGAAAGGAACACTGCGGATAAGCTCTTCTGGTCATAGTATCTGGCACCGAATTGTCCGGTGCCTTTTGCTGATCAACTGAAGCAGCTGATCGAACTGCATAAGGCGGCCAAGCTAGCCATGAAGGATTTGACTATCCGGCTATGGCCCGCTGAGCCGATTCCAAGCAGCTACTTCGGGCTCATGAAGCGGCTTGCGAGTGGCTGCCCTCGACTGGACATCGTCAAGCGGTCAGTCTGTATAGAGGGTGCACGAATGGCCTTTTCCCACGCAAAGGTGCACTGGGGAAGATGGATGCTGAAAAACTGGTGACCGAGGGACCGCCGGAGGGAAAGGAGCACTGCAAGCCTGAGTTATGTTATGAAAGTGTCCTGAAAGGATCCTGCCTTGCGGCGGAGCAATGCACCAAGGACATTATATCTCCATGAATACAATCATGTTGTCCTTTGTAATGTTGAACAAGGTCATTTCTATTATTTATTACCTTTTATATGAAAGTTTGTCCTCCTGCACGGCCATTTTATATATTAATCCTGAGAGTTGGCCAGACATCGGCTTCTGCCCCCATGTAGGAAGTACGGGGGTGTTCGGGATAAACCTGATCACTCTTTATCCCAGTTTTGGGTCCTTCGAAGGAGGTGTTCAGCACAACGAACCAGGCAATCAGACTATAGGGATTTATCACTCTCACTTAGCCATAGGAGCTTTAGAAAAGGAAGGTAGGCGCAGCCCGTGGTGTTCGGAAGACCACACGAGGGGCTCTATAAGCACCTGATCGGAATAAAAGCTAATCCATCGCACGCTGCATTGGTTATGGCATTATGCGGGAGGAATCCTTTAAGATTTTACAACCTCTCGAATAGCTGACCAGCTCTCGCCGTATCATGATAGTCAGTTTTCGGCTTTCTCTACTAAGGTGCTCGTTCGGAAGAACCGGGACACAACCGCAGTAGTTCTCCCTGTGCCGCCTTAGCCGATATAGCGGAACGTAAGGCAGCAAAATATGGGAGCCGGGCAAACCCAACATTTGACCCAAGACATGATTCGGAGCTGATGCATATAATGCTATAAGTTCGGGGTGTCGAACTACCATGAAGGTGTTTGGACTTTATTGCTGTATTATGGGTAAAACGAAGCCCCTGGCATATTAAGGCATATCGCGGTGTACGGATGCCATTTGACAAAAGAGTTTCAATAAGAGATAACGGCAGATAAGCGTCATATAAATCCACATATTGTATTTGAATAATACGTCGATGCATATGAGTACATGTAATGTAATAAAAAGAGAAAGTGACTGCGGAACATACTGAGACCAGGCGGGAAGAAGCTGTGTGCGGATCCGAAGTGTAGTCGGATGGTCATCGAGGGGAATATCTAAGGGTTCCCTTGCGTGTTCGAGCTGTTTCCATATCGCCGGTCCTGGCCTGGGCAAAAATGAACCTATAAAGAAAATGCAAGAAATGTTTGTGTGCCACAGAGCGGTTGAGCCGTAGTATGTGGCCTGTCCTGGCTTTTGCCGGAGTGTTTAATTGAGCTCTGGACGAGCCGGGCTATCCTGCCGCAAAGTAGTTCGGAGTCCTTTGGCCGTCGACTCGAGGTTCGATTGAAAGGTGCCACTCGTTGCTTCTGCTGTTAAAGCAGTGGTATACTCTTTGGTACCGAGGGGGAGTTCGGCCTTGCCATTAACCGTGATGACGCCGTGCGGACCAAGCATCTTGAGCTTACGGTAGGTGTAATGTGGCACCGCGTTGAATCAAGCAAACACGATTCATCCGAGCAGTGCCTGATAATCACTGCGAAAGGGGACGATGTCGAAGATTGACTCTTCGGCACGGTAATTGTCCGGTGATGCGAAGACTACCTCAAGGGCGATGGAGCCTGTACAGCTGGCCTCCACACCTGGTATAATACCTTTAAAGGTGGCTTTAGTGGGCTTGACCATCGAATGATCGACACCCATCTTGCGCACTGTGTCCTAGTAAAGCAGGTTTAGACTGCTGCCTCCGTCCATAAGGACTCGTGTGAGGTGGAACCCGTCAATTATTGGGTCGAGGACTAGTGCAGCTGAATTGCCCTGATTGGTATTAACCGGATGATTCGTGCGGTTGAAGGTGATCGGCCCTAGTTTATATTGTGGGGCGACTGGTTCGTTAAGTTGACATCCCTAAGGGCGCGCATCCGTTCCGGGTTGGGAGTGTGGGTGGCGTTTACCATGTTCACCATTTGGATTTGCGGGGGAAATTTCTTTTGTCCTCCTGTATTTGGTGATCTGGGCTCCTCGTCGCCATCATCGCTTTGAGACCCCTTCTCCTTGTTTTTGGCACCTACCTGCCGGCTTGTTTGAAGACCCAGCATTCTCGGTTGGTATGATTGGCTGGTGTTCCTGGGGTGCCATGAATTTGGCATGGACGGTCGAGTATGCGGTCCAGACTGGACGGGCCCGAATTGTCATTTTTGAATGGCCTTTTCCACTGATCGGACTTAGAGCCACTGAATCTGGCATTGACTGCCGTGTCTTCGGCGTTGTCGCCGTTGTTGCGACGCTTGTGTCTGTTGCGACGTGGCTTGCCATTGCTATCCCTCGCATCTGAATTGCCAGGATTTCTTGATGTGTTGTTGCTGCGAGCCAGCCAGCTATCCTCGCCCACACAAAAGCGGGTCATGAGTGTCATGAGGGCTGCCATGGACTTCGGCTTCTCTTGGCCGAGGTGTCGGGCGAGCCACTCGTCATGGATGTTATGCTTAAATGCCGCTAAGGCCTCGCCATCCGGACAGTCGACAATTTGGTTCTTTTTAGTTAGGAACCGAGTCCAGAATTTCCTGGCTGACTCCCCGGGCTGTTGGGTTATGTGACTCAAGTCATCAGCATCCGGTGGTCGCACATAAGTTCCCTGGAAGTTGTCAAGGAATGTGTCTTCCAAGTTCTCCCAACTGCCAATGGAGTTTGCCGACATGCTATTCAGCCAATGCCGAGCCGACCCTTTGAGTTTTAGTGGGAGGTACTTGATGGCGTGTAGATCATCCCCGCGGGCCATGTGAGTGTGGAGGAAGGAGTCCTCTATCCATACCGCGGGGTCTATAGTACCATCATATGATTCAATGTTCACGGGTTTAAACCCTTTTGGGAATTCATGATCCATTACTTCATCAGTGAAGCATAGGGGGTGTGCGGCACCTCTATGCCGGGCTACATTGCAACGTAGTTCAAATAAGTCTGGTCTATTGTATTCGGCCCGCCCGGATTTGTTTTTAGTATATGCGGCGTGACGGTCATCGTCGGGCGTTGGGGCACGCCCCCGTGATCTGTAGATCGATCTTGACTATCCTGCTTTGTTTTCCCATGCGTCTCGCAGGTCCTGCGTGTAGCCCCGGGCCTTGGTGTTTTTGTTTGACTGGCGATGGGGTGCGGGCTGGTCTTCGGGCTGATACGCCGCTTTGTCTCGGCCACGAGGTGACCGGTCAGCCGCATCATACGCTGATAGTGTAGGTTTTAACGCTTCCTCCTCGAGTTGGGGTAGCAACCTACGCTTTGGGCAACTTTTGGTTGGGCGCTCGAGTTCGTATTCCTCGGCTGGCAGGACCTCGATACATCTGTCCGCTAGCAGATCTTGATCAGCTTGAAGCTGCTGCTACTTTTTCTTTAGGATTTTTTCTGTGGCTATAAGACGGCACTTGAAGCGCTCCTGCTTGACGGGATCCTCAGGCACGATGAATTCTTCATCGCCGAGGCTCACCTCGTCTTTGGAGAGGGGCATGTAATTGTCATCCTCTGATTCTCCGTCTGTTGCCTGTTCCTTAGGGCTAGCTTGCCCATCCTCCCGCTCGAAGCCTGGCTGGAGGGGATTGTCTTTTCGTCTTCGGCACTATCCGCAGCATTATTGTCTCTTGTGCCGGTATCGCTGCTTTTGCTATGGCGGGGCTTAGAGCGGCACTGATGACGCTGGTGCTTAGATTCCTTCTCGAGGGGATTATCCTCTGTTGCCTTATTGCCATCGCTTTCTTTGGGGGTGTCCACCATATATATATATATACATCATATGATGAGGTGGCTGTCCAGCGCCCTGTGGGCGGTGGTTCCTGTTCTTCTCCTGCATCGTCATCCATACCGTCGATGTCTTCGGAGCCGAAATCAAGTATGTCGGTTAAGTCATCGACAGTGGCTATTAAATGGGTGGTGGGTGGGGAACGAATTTCGTCGTCCGCTTCCTACTCAAGCCGGACATAGTTCGGCCAAGGGTCTCCTGACAAGGAGAGAGACCTCAATGAATTTAGCACGTCGCCCAAGGGCGAGTGCTGAAAGATATCCGCGGAGGTAAACTCCATGATCGGTGCCCAATTGGATTCGATAGGCACGGACGCAAGCGGTTCGGAGCCTGTGGCCAGGGACGAATCCAAGGGTCCGATGACACATGTCTCATAGGAGGTGAAGTTAGTATTCGACTCTATCGCCGCTGAGTGTGAGGCCTCCGTGCGGGGTCCATCCACCTATCCTCGGATGGCACGATCTGCTCCGGATTGAGGGCCGGAGTAGCCACAGGTGTGATCTCCCGAACACCATCCGACAGCAGGGCTAAGTCATGCTCATCATGACTATGCGGCGCACCTGACATGGGCTTGAATCTGTCGAAGATCAAGTCTCCGCGGATGCCGGCAGTATAGTTCAAGCTTCCAAACCTGACCTGATGGCCAGGGGCGTAGCTCTCGATCTGCTCCAGATGGCCAAGTGACTTGGCCCGCAGTACGAAGTCGCCGAATACGAAGATCTGTCCGGGGAGAAAAACCTCACCCTAGATCGCGTCGTTGCCGATGATCGAAGGAGCCATCAAGCCTTTATTGTGATGGAACAGTGGAACTCTCAATGAAATCACCAATGTCGGTGTCAAAACCGGCGGATCTCGGGTAGGGGGTCCCGAACTGTGCGTCTAAGGCTGATGGTAACAGGAGGCGGGGGACACAATGTTTACCCAGGTCCGGGCCCTCTCGATGGAGGTAATACCCTAGTTTCTGCTTGATTGATCTTGATGATATGAGTATTACAAGAGTTTATCTACCACGAGATCATAGAGGCTAAACCCTAGAAGCTAGCCTATGATTATGATTGTTGTTGTCCTACGGACTAAACCCTCCGCTTTATATAGACACCGGAGGGGGCTAGGGTTACACAGAGTCGGTTACAAAGAAGGAGATCTACATATCCGAATCGCCAAGCTTGCCTTCCACACAAAGGAGAGTCCCACCCGGACACGGGACGAAGCCTTCAATCTTGTATCTTCATAATCCAACAGTCCGGCCAAAGTATATAGTCTGTCTGTCCGAGGACCCCCTAATCTAGGACTCCCTCACATGTGCCGTCGTAGAAGTGTTCCATGACATTACCAAAATGATCATCACGGAAGTGTCCACTTCCATGACGATAAATGGTGCATCATGGAAGTGCTTTCGTCAAGGGTAACCGACACGTGGCATCCACCGTGACGGGTCGACGTTGCTACCTCTTGAGCACTGCGTTGCTTTTCCCCGAAGAGGAAGGGATGACGCAGCAAAGTAGCGTAAGTATTTCCCTCAGTTTTTGAGAACCAAGGTATCAATCCAATAGGAGGCTACGTGCGAGTCCCTCGCACCTTCACAAAACAAATAAATCCTCGCAACCAACGCAATAGGGGTTGTCAATCCCTATAGGGCCACTTATGAGAGTGAGATCTGATAGATATGATAAGATAATATTTTTGGTATTTTTATGATAAAAGATGCAAAGTAAAATAAAGGCAAAGTAAATAGCAAAGGAAATAACTAAGTAGTAGGAGATTTATATGATGAAGATAGACTCGGGGGCCATAGGTTTCACTAGTGGCTTCTCTCGAGAGCATAAGTATTCTACGATGGGTGAACAAATTACTGTTGAGCAATTGACAGAATTGAGCATAGTTATGAGAATATCTAGGTATGATCATGTATATAGGCATCACGTCCGAGACAAGTAGACCGACTCCTGCCTGCATCTACTACTATTACTCCACTCATCGACCGCTATCCAGCATGCATCTAGAGTATTAAGTTAAAAACAGAGTAACGCCTTAAGCAAGATGACATGGTGTAGAGGGATAGACTCATTCAATATGAAGAAAACCCCATCTTGTTATCCTCGATGGCAACAATACAATACGTGCATTGCTGCCCTTACTGTCACCAGGAAAGGACACCGCAAGATTGAACCCAAAGCTAAGCATTTCTCCCATTGCAAGAAAGATCAATCTAGTAGGCCAAACCAAACTGATAATTCGAAGAGACTTGCAAAGATAACCAATCATACATAAAAGAATTCAGAGAAGATTCAAATATTATTCATAGATAGACTTGATCATAAACCCACAATTCATCGGTCTCAACAAACACACCGCAAAAAGAAGATTACATCGAATAGATCTCCACAAGAGAGGGGGAGAACATTGTATTGAGATCCAAAAAGAGAGAAGAAGCCATCTAGCTACTAACTAAGGACCCGTAGGTTTGAGGTAAACTACTCACACTTCATCGGAGAGGCTATGGTGTTGATGTAGAAGCCCCCCGTGATCGATGCCCCCTCCAGCGGAGCTCCGGAACAGGCCCCAATATGGGATCTCGTGGATACAGAAAGTTACGACGGTGGAATTAGGGTTTTGGCTCCTGTTCTGATCGTTTGGGGTACGTGGATATATATAGGAGGAAGGAGTACGTCGGTGGAGCAACAGGGCGCCCACGAGGGTGGAGGGCGCGCTTGGTGGGGGTGGGCATGCCCCCTACCTCGTGGCCTCCTATTTTATTTCTAGACGCAGGGTCCAAGTCTCTCTAGTCTTATTCGTTGAGAAAATCACGTTCCCGAAGGTTTCATTCCGTTTGGACTCCATTTGATATTCCTTTTCTTCGAAACCCTAAAACAGGCAAAAAACAACAATTCTCGGCTGGGCCTCCGGTTACTAAGTTAGTCCCAAAAATAATATAAAAGTGGATAATAAAGCCCAATAATGTCCAAAACAGTAGATAATATAGCATGGAGCAATCAAAAATTATAGATACGTTGGAGACGTATCAAGCATCCCCAAGCTTAATTCCTGCTCGTCCTCGAGTAGGTAAATGATAAAAACAGAATTTTTGATGCGGAGTGCTACTTGGCATAATTTTAATGTAATTCTTCTTAATTGTGGTATGAATATTCAGATCCAAAAGATTCAAGACAAAAGTTCATATTGACATAAAAAATAATAATACTTCAAGCATACTAATAAAGCAATTATGTCTACTCAAAATAACATGGCTAAAGAAAGTTATCCCTACAAAATAATATAGTCTGGCTATACTCTATCTTCACCACACAAAATATTTAAATCATGCACAACCCCGATGACAAGCCAACAAATTGTTTCATACTTTTGACATTCTCAAAACTTTTTCAATCTTCACGCAATACATGAGCGTGAGCCATGGATATAGCACTATAGGTGGAATAGAGTGGTGGTTGTGGAGAAGACAAAAAGGGAGAAGATAGTCCGACATCAACTAGGCGTATCAACGGGCTATGGAGATGCCCATCAATAGATATCAATGTGATTGAGTAGGGATTGCCGTGCAACGGATGCACTAGAGCTATAAGTATATGAAAGCTCAAAAAGAAACTAAGTGGGTGTGCATCCAACATGCTTGCTCATGAAGACCTAGGGCAGTTTGAGTAAGCCCATCATTGGAATATACAAGTCAAGTTCTATAATGAAAGATTCCCACTAGTATATGAAAGTGATAACATGAGAGACTCTCTACTATGAAGATCATGGTGCTACTTTGAAGCACAAGTGTGGTAAAAGGATAGTAACATTGTCCCTTCTCTCTTTTTGTCCCATTTTTTTATTTGGGCCTTTTCTCTTCTTTTTTATGGCCTCTTTTCTTTCTCTCTTTTTTTTTGTCCGGAGTCTCATCCCGACTTGTGGGGGAATCATAGTCTCCATCATCCTTTCCTCACTGGGACAATGCTCTAATAATGATGATCATCACACTTTTATTTTTCTTACAACTCAAAAATTACAACTCGATACTTAGAACAAAATATGACTCTATGTGAATGCCTCGGCGGTGTACCAGGATATGCAATACGACAATGATGGAGTGTGTCATAATAAACGGAACAGTGGAAAGTTGCATGGCAATATATCTCGGAATGGCTATGGAAATGCCATAATAGGTAGGTATGGTGGCTGTTTTGAGGAAGGTATATGGTGGGTGTATGATACCGGCGAAAGGTGCGCGGTATTAGAGAGGCTAGCAAAGGTGGAAGGGTGAGAGTGCGTATAATCCATGGACTCAACATTAGTCATAAAGAACTCATATACTTATTGCAAAAATCTACAAGTTATCAAAGCAAAGTATTACGTGCATGCTCCTAGGGGGATAGATTGGTAGGAAAAGACCATCGCTCATCCCCGACCGCCACTCATAAGGAAGGCAATCAAAAAATAAATCATGCTCCGACTTCATCACATAACGGTTCACCATACGTGCATGCTATGGGAATCACAAACTTCAACACAAGTATTTCTCAAATTCACAACTACTCAACTAGCATGACTTTAATATCACCATCTCTATATCTCAAAACAATTATCAAGTATCAAACTTATCATAGTATTCAACACACTCATAAGAAAGTTTTATTATAAATCTTGTATACCAAGCATATTAGGATTTTAAGAAAATTACCATGCTATTTAAGATTCTCAAAATAATCTAAGTGAAGCATGATAGATCAATAGTTTCTATAAAACAAATCCACCATCGTGCTCTAAAAGGATATAAGTGAAGTACTAGAGCAAAATTATATAACTCAAAAGATATAAGCGAAGCACATAGAGTATTCTAGCAAATTCAAAATCATGTATGGCTCTCTCAAAAGGTGTGTACAGCAAGGATGATTGTGGTAAACTAACAAGCAATGACTCAAATCATACAAGACACTCCAAGCAAAACACATATCATGTGGTAAATAAAAATATAGCTCTAAGTAAAGTTACCGATAGAAGTAGACGAAAGAGGGGATGCCTTCCGGGGCATCCCCAAGCTTTGGATTTTAGGTGTCCTTATATTATCTTGGGGGTGCCATGGCTTAGGCTCTTGCCACTCCTTGTTCCATAGTCCATCAAATTTTTACCCAAAACTTGAAAAATTCACAACACAAAACTTAAAGTAGAAAATCTCGTGAGCTCCGTTAGCGAAAGAAAATAAAAGACCACTTCAAGGTACTATAATGAACTCATTATTTATTTATATTGGTGTTATACCTACTGTATTCCAACTTCTCTATGGTTTATAAACTATTTTACTAGCCATCGATTCATCATAATAAGCAAACAACACACAAAAGACAGAATCTGTCAAAAACAGAATAGTCTGTAGTAACCTGTAGCTAGCGCAATATCTGGAACCCCAAAAATTCTAAAATAAATTCTGGACGTGAGGCATTTATCTATTAATCATCTGCAAAAAGAATCAACTAAATATCACTTTCCAAATAAAAATGACAGCAGTTCTCGTGAGCGCTAAAGTTTCTGTTTTTTACAGCAAGTTCAACAAGACTTTCCCCAAGTCTTCCCAACGGTTCTACTTGGCACAAACACTAATTAAACACAAAAAACACAACCAAAACATAGGCTAGATAAACTATTTATTACTAAACAGGAGCAAAAAGCAAGGAATAAAAATAAAATTGGGTTGCCTCCCAACAAGCGCTATCGTTTAACGCCCCTAGCTAGGCATAACAAGCAAGAATAGATCTAGGTATTGCCATCTTTGGTAGGCAATCCATAAGTGGCTCTCATAATAGATTCATAAGGTAATTTAATATTCTTTCTAGGAAAGTGTTCCATGCCTTTCCTTAATGGAAATTGGAATCTAATATTTCCTTCCTTCATATCAATAATTGCACCAATCGTTCTAAGGAAAGGTCTACCAAGAATAATAGGACATGAAGGATTGCAATCTATGTCAATAACAATAAAATCTATGGGCACATAATTCCTATTTGCAACAATAATAACATCATTAATTCTTCCCATAGGTTTCTTAATAGTGGAATCCGCAAGGTGCAAGTTTAGAGAGCAATCATCAAAATCACGGAAACCTAACAAATCACACAAAGTCTTTGGGATCGTGGAAACACTAGCACCCAAATCACATAAAGCATAGCACTCATGATCTTTAATTTTAATTTTAATAGTTGGTTCCCACTCATCATAAAGTTTTCTAGGGATAGAAACTTCTAATTCAAGTTTTTCTTCATAAGATTGCATCAAGGCATCAACGATATGTTTAGTAAATGCTTTATTTTGACTATAAGCATGAGGAGAATTTAGCACGGGTTGCAACAAGGAAATACAATCAATCAAAGAGAAATTTTCATAGTTAAATTCCTTGAAATCCATAATAGTGGGTTTAGCAACATTAGGGTTTTAATTTCTTCAATCCCACTTTTATCAAGTTTAGCATCAAGATCAACAGATTCTGAATTCTTGGAACGCCTTCTAGGTAAAGGTGGATCATATTCAGTCCCATCATTATCAAGATTCATATTGAAAAACAAAGATTTAACAGGGGACACATCAATAACTTTTAGATCTTCCTCTTTATTTTCATAGGAACTAGAAGAACACGCTCTTATAAAGGCATCTTTCTTAGCACGCATCCTAGCGGTTCTTTCTTTGCACTCATCAATGGAAATTCTCATGGCTTTGAGAGACTCATTGATATCATGCTTAGGTGGAATAGATCTAAGTTTCAAAAAATCAACATCAAGAGAAATTCTATCGACGTTCCTAGCCAAATCATCAATCTTAAGCAATTTTTCTTAAATCATAGCATTAAAATTCTTTTGCAAAGTAATAAATTCTTTAACATTAGATTCAAAATCAGAGGGAATCTTATTATAATTTCCATAAGAATTGTTGTAGGAATTACCATAATTATTAGAGGGATTCCTAGGGTAAGGCCTAGGATTGAAATTTCCTCTATACGCGTTGTTACCAAAATTGTTCCTACCAACAAAATTCACATCCATAGATTCATTATTTTTCTCAATCAAAGTAGAAAAGGGCATATCATTAGCATCACAAGAAACACTCTTATTAGCAAATAATTTCATAAGTTCATCCATCTTTCCACTCAAAACATTAATTTCTTCTATCAGATGCACCTTTTTATTAGTAGATCTTTCAGTATGCCATTGAGAATAATTAACCATAATATTATCTAGGATTTTAGTAGCTTCTCCTAAAGTGATTTCCATAAAAGTGCCTCCCGCGGCCGAATCTAAAAGATTTCTAGAAGCAAAATTCAACCCGGCATAAAAAAATTGTATAATCATCCACAAATTTAAACCATGAGTAGGGCAATTACGTATCATTAATTTCATTCTCTCCCAAGCTTGTGCAACATGTTCATGATCAAGTTGCTTAAAATTCATAATATCATTTCTAAGAGAGATGATCTTAGAGGGAGGAAAATACTTAGAGGTAAAAGCATCTTTGCACTTATTCCATGAATCAATACTATTTTTAGGCAAAGACGAAAACCAAGCTTTAGCACGATCTCTAAGCGAAAAAGGAAATAGCTTCAATTTAACAATATCATTATCCACATCTTTCTTCTTTTGCATGTCACACAAATCAACGAAGCTATTTAGATGCGTAGCGGCATCTTAACTAGGAAGGACGGATAATGGATCTTTCATGACAAGATTCAGCAAAGCAGTATTAATTTCACAAGATTCAGCATCGGTAAGAGGAGCAATGGAGTGCTAATAAAATCATTGTTGTTGGTATTGGTGAAGTCACACAATTTAGTATTATCTTGAGCCATCGTGACAAGCAAGCAAACTATCACACAAGCAAACAAAAAGCAAGCGAACAAAAAGAGGCAAATAAAGAGGGAGGATAGATAGAGAGAGGGCGAATAAAATGGCAAGGGTGAAGTGGGGGGAGAGGAAAACGAGAGGCAAATGGCAAATAATGTAATGCGGGAGATAAGGGTATGTGATGGGTACTTGGTATGTTGACTTTTGCGTAGACCTCCCTGGCAACGGCGCCAGAAATCCTTCTTGCTACCTCTTGAGCACTGCGTTGGTTTTCCTCGAAGAGGAAGGGATGATGCAGCAAAGTAGCGTAAGTATTTCCCTCAGTTTTTGAGAAGCAAGGTATCAATCCAGTAGGAGGGTACGCGCGAGTCCCTCGCACCTGCACAAAACAAATAAATCCTCGCAACCAACGCAAATAGGGGTTGTCAATCCCTATAGGGCCACTTACGTGAGTGAGATCTGATAAATATGATAAGATAATATTTTTGGTATTTTTATGATAAAAGATGCAAAGTAAAATAAAGGCAAAGTAAATAGCAAAGGAAATAACTAAGTAGTAGGAGATTAATATGATGAAGATAGACCCGAGGGCCATAGGTTTCACTAGTGGCTTCTCTCGAGAGCATAAGTATTCTACGGTGGGTGAACAAATTACTGTTGAGCAATTGACAGAATTGAGCATAGTTATGAGAATATCTAGGTATGATCTTGTATATAGGCATCACGTCTGAGACAAGTAGACCGATGATGTCTACTACACAACCTTCTTCTTGTAGATGTTGTTGGGCCTCCAAGTGCAGAGGTTTGTAGGACAGTAGCAAATTTCACTCAAGTGGATGACCTAAGGTTTATCAATCCGTGGGAGGCGTAGGATGAAGATGGTCTCTCTCAAGCAACCCTGCAACCAAATAACAAAGAGTCTCTTGTGTCCCCAACACACCCAATACAATGGTAAATTGTATAGGTGCACTAGTTCGGCGAAGAGATGGTGAAACAATTGGTATATGGATAGTAGATAAAGGTATTTGTAATCTGAAATAATAAAAACAGCAAGGTAACGAATGATAAAAGTGAGTGTAAACGGTATTGCAATGCTAGGAAACAAGGCCTAGGGTTCATACTTTCGCTAGTGTAAGTTCCCTCAACAATACTAACATAATTGGATCACATAACTATCCCTCAACATGCAACAAAGAGTCACTCCAAAGTCACTAATAGAGGAGAACGAACGAAGAGATTATGGTAGGGTACGAAACCACCTCAAAGTTATTCTTTCCAATCAATCCGTTGGGCTATTCCTATAAGTGTCACAAACAGCCCTAGAGTTCATACTAGAATAACACATTAAGACACAAATCAACCAAAACCCTAATGTCACCTAGATACTCCAATGTCACCTCAAGTATCCGTGGGTATGATTATACGATATGCATCACACAATCTCAGATTCATCTATTCAACCAACACATAGAACCTCAAAGAGTGCCCCAAAGTTCTACCAGAGAATCACGATGAAAACATGTGCCAGCCCCTATGCATAGGTTCATGGGCGGAACCCGCAAGTTGATCACCAAAACATACATCAAGTGAATCACGTGGTATCCCATTGTCACCACAAATACGCACGGCAAGACATACATCAAGTGTTCTCAAATCTTTAAAGACTCGATCCGATAAGATAACTTCAAAGGGGAAACTCAATCCATTACAAGAGAGTAGAGGGGGGGGGGAAGAAACATCATAGGATCCAAATATAATAGCAAAGCTCGCGATACATCAAGATCGTATCACCTCAAGAACACGAGAGAGAGAGAGAGAGAGAGAGATCAAACACATAGCTACTGGTACATACCCTCAGCCCCTAGGGAGAACTACTCTCTCCTCATCATGGAGAGCACCGGGATGATGAAGATGGACACCGGAGAAGGATTGCCCCCTCTGGCAGGGTGCCGGAACAGGTCTAGATTGGCTTTCGGTGGCTACGGAGGCTTCTGGCGACGGAACTCTCGATCTATTGTGCTCACGGATGTTTTTAGGGTATATGGAGATATATAGGCGGAAGAAGTACGACAGGGGGGCCATGAGGGGCTCACGAGGGTGGAGGGCGCACCCAGGGGGGTGGGCACGCCCCCCTGCCTCGTGACCTCCTCGCAGATCCCCCGACGTGCACTCCAAATCTTCTGGGCTTCTTTCCTTCCAAAAATGAGTTCCGTGAAGTTTCAGGTTAATTGGACTCCATTTGGTTTTCCTTTTCTTCGAAACCCTAAAATAGGGTAAAAACAGAAAGTGGCACTGGGCTCTAGGTTAATAGGTTAGTCCCAAAAATGATATAAAAGTGTATATATAATAAAACCCATAAACATTCAAAACAGTAGATAATATAGAATGGAGCAATCAAAAATTATAGATACGTTGGAGACGTATCAGCATCCCCAAGCTTAATTCCTGCTCGTCCTCGAGTAGGTAAATGATAAAAATAGAATTTTTGATGCGGAGTGCTACTTGGCATAATTTCAATGTAATTCTTCTTAATTGTGGCATGAATATTCAGATCCGAAAGATTCAAGACAAAAGTTTAATATTGACATAAAAATAATAATACTTCAAGCATACTAACCAAGTAATCATGTCTTCTCAAAATAACATGGCCAAAGAAAGCTATCCCTACAAAATCATATAGTCTGGCTATGCTCCATCTTCACCATACAAAATATTTAAATCATGCACAACCCCGATGACAAGCCAAGCAATTGTTTCATACTTTTGATGTTCTCAAACTTTTTCAATCTTCACGCAATACATGAGCGTGAGCCATGGATATAACACTATAGGTGGAATAGAATGGTGGTTGTGGAGAAGACAAAAAAGGAGAAGATAGTCTCACATCAACTAGGCGTATCAACGGGCTATGGAGATGCCCATCAATAGATATCAATGTGAGTGAGTAGAGATTGCCATGTAACAGATGCACTAGAGCTATAAGTGTATGAAAGCTCAAAAAGAAACTAAGTGGGTGTGCATCCAACTTGCTGTTGGAAATATGCCCTAGAGGCAATAATAAATTAGTTATTATTATTATATTTCATTTTTCATGATAATCGTTTATTATCCATGCTAGAATTGTATTGATAGGAAACTCAGATACATGTGTGGATACATAGACAACACCATGTCCCTAGTAAGCCTCTAGTTGACTAGCTCGTTGATCAATAGATGGTTACGGTTTCCTGACCATGGGCATTGGATGTTGTTGATAACGGGATCACATCATTAGGAGAATGATGTGATGTACAAGACCCAATCCTAAGCCTAGCACAAGATCGTGTAGTTCGTATGCTAAAGCTTTTCTAATGTCAAGTATCATTTCCTTAGACCATGAGATTGTGCAACTCCCGGATACCGTAGGAGTGCTCTGGGTGTGCCAAACGTCACAACGTAACTGGGTGGCTATAAAGGTACACTACAGGTATCTCCGAAAGTGTCTATTGGGTTGGCACGAATCGAGACTGGGATTTGTCACTCCGTGTAAACGGAGAGGTATCTCTGGGCCCACTCGGTAGGACATCATCATAATGTGCACAATGTGACCAAGGAGTTGATCACGGGATGATGTGTTACGGAACGAGTAAAGAGACTTGCCGGTAACGAGATTGAACAAGGTATCGGGATACCGACGATCGAATCTCGGGCAAGTATCGTACCGATGGACAAAGGGAATTGTATACGGGATTGATTGAATCCTTGACATCGTGGTTCATCCGATGAGATCATCGTGGAGCATGTGGGAGCCAACATGGGTATCCAGATCCCGCTGTTGGTTATTGACCAGAGAGTTGTCTCGGCCATGTCTGCATGACTCCCGAGCCCATAGGGTCTACACACTTAAGGTTCGATGACGCTAGGGTTATAGGGAATAGATATACGTGGTTACCGAATGTTGTTCGGAGTCCCGGATGAGATCCCGGACATCACGAGGAGTTCCGGAATGGTCCGGAGGTAAAGATTTATATATGGGAAGTCATCATACGGTCACCGGAATAATTCGGGGGTTACCGGTATTGTACCGGGACCACTGGAGGGGTTCCGGGGGTCCACCGGGAGGGTCCACCTGCCCCGGAGGGCCCTATGGGCTGTGTGTGGAGAGGGACCAGCCCCTTAGTGGGCTGGGCGCCTCCCCCCTAGGGCCCATGCGCCTAGGGTTTGGGGGAACCCTAAAGGGGGGCGCCCCCCTTGCCTTGGGGGGCAAGGCAACCCCCCTGGCCGCCGCCCCCTCCTCAGATTGGATCTGAGGGGGCTGGCCCCCCTCTCCCTTGCCCCTATATATATGTGGGGGGTGGGAGGGCAGCCGCAACCAAGTTCTGGCGCAGCCCTCCCCCTCTCCCAAGTCCTCCTCCTCTCCCGCGGTGCTTGGCGAAGCCCTGCAGGATTGCCACGCTCCTCCTTCACCACCACGCCGTCATGCTGCTGCTGGATGGAGTCTTCCCCAACCTCTCCTTCTCCCCTTGCTGGATCAAGGCGTAGGAGACGTCACCGGGCTGCACGTGTGTTGAACGCGGAGGCGCTGTGGTTCGGCGCTTAGATCGGAATCAACCGCGATCTGAATCGCTACGAGTACGACTCCTTCATCCACGTTCTTGCAATGCTTCCGCTTAGCGATCTACAAGGGTATGTAGATGCACTCTCCTTCCCTTCGTTGCTAGATTACTCCATAGATTGATCTTGGTGATGCATAGAAAATTTTAAATTTCTGCTACGATCCCCAACAGTGGCATCATGAGCTAGGTCTATGCGTAGTTTCTATGCACGAGTAGAACACAAAGTAGTTGTGGGCGTCGATATTGTCAATTTACTTGCCGTTACTAGTCTTATCTTGATTCGGCGGCATCGTGGGATGAAGCGGCCCGGACCGACCTTACACGTACTCTTACGTGAGACTGGTTCCACCGACTGACATGCACTAGTTGCATAAGGTGGCTAGCGGGTGTCTGTCTCTCCCACTTTAGTCGGATCGGATTCGATGAAAAGGGTCCTTATGAAGGGTAAATAGAAATTGGCATATCACGTTGTGGTTTTGGCGTAGGTAAGAAACGTTCTTGCTAGAAACCTATAGCAGCCACGTAAAAACTTGCAACAACAATTAGAGGACGTCTAACTTGTTTTTGCAGCATATGCCTTGTGATGTGATATGGCCAAAAGGATGTGATGAATGATATATGTGATGTATGAGATTGATCATGTTCTTGTAATAGGAATCACGACTTGCATGTCGATGAGTATGACAACCGGCAGGAGCCATAGGAGTTGTCTTAATTTATTTATGACCTGCGTGTCAACATAAACGTCATGTAATTACTTTACTTTATTGCTAAAGCGTTAGCCATAGTAGTAGAAGTAATAGATGACGAGACAACTTCAAGAAGACACGATGATGGAGATCATGGTGTCATGCCGGTGACAACGATGATCATGGAGCCCCGAAGATGGAGATCAAAAGGAGCAAAATGATATTGGCCATATCATGTCACTATTTGATTGCATGTGATGTTTATCATGTTTTACATCTTATTTGCTTAGAACGACGGTAGCTTAAATAAGATGATCCCTCACTAAAATTTCAAGAAAAGTGTTCCCCCTAACTGTGCACCGTTGCGAAGGTTCGTTGTTTCGAAGCACCACGTGATGATCGGGTGTGATAGATTCTAACGTTCGAATACAACGGGTGTTGACGAGCCTAGCATGTACAGACATGGCCTCGGACACATGCAAACACTTAGGTTGACTTGACGAGCCTAGCATGTACAGACATGGCCTCGGAACACGGAAGACCGAAAGGTCGAACATGAGTCGTATAGAAGATACGATCAACATGAGATGTTCACCGTTGATGACTAGTCCGTCTCACGTGATGATCGGACACGGCCTAGTCGATTCGGATCATGTTTCACTTAGATGACTAGAGGGATGTCTATCTGAGTGGGAGTTCATTAAATAATTTGATTAGATGAACTCAATTATCATGAACATAGTCTAAATTGTCTTTGCAAATATGTTGTAGATAAATAGCTCACGTTGTAGCTCCCTGTTTCAATACGTTCCTAGAGAAAGATTAAGTTGAAAGATATTGTAAGCAATGATGCGGACTAGGTCCGTAGTCCGAGGAGTGTCCTCACTGCTACACAGAAGGCTTACGTCTTTGATGCACCGCTCGATGTGCAAACCCCTACAACGTCGTCTGTGGATGTTGTGAACACCTGACAGACACATCCTGATGACTACTTGATAGTTTAGTGCACCATACTTTACGGCTTAGAATCGGGATTCCAATGACGTTTTGAACGCCATAGAACATATGAGATGTTCCAAGAGCTGAAATTGGGATTTCAGGCTCATGCCCGTGTTGAGAGGTGTGAGACCTCTGACAAGTTCTTTTGCCAACAAGATGGAGGAGAATAGCTCAGCTAGTGAGCATGTGCTCAGAATGTCTGGGTGCTACAATCACTTAAATCAAGTGGGAGTTAAACTTCCAGATAAGATAGTGATTGATAGAGTTCTCTAGCCACTATCACTAAGCTACTAGATCTTCGTGATGAACTATGACATGCAAGGGATGGAGTTGATCCCGGAGCTGTTCGCGGTGCTTAAGACCGCAAAAGGTAGAAATCAAGAAGGAGCATCAAGTGTTGATGGTTTAACAAGACCACTGGTTTCAAGAAGGGCAAGGGCTAGAAGGGAAACTTCATGGATGGCAAACCAGTTGCCGCTCCAGTGAAGGAACCCAAGGTTGAACCCAAACCCGAGACTAAGTGCTTCTATTGTAAGGGGAACGGTCACTGGTAGCGGAATTACCCCAAATGCATGGTAGATAAGAAGGCTGGCAACTTCAACAAAGTATATACGTGTTATTAATGTGTACCTCACTAGTACTCCTGGTAGCACCTGGGTATTGGATACCGGTTCAGTTGCTATTATTGGTGACTTGAAGCAAAAGCTACGGACTAAACGGAGACTGGCTAAGGGCGAGGTGACGATGTGTGTTGGAAGTGTTTCCAAAGTTGATGAGATCACCATCGCACGCTCCATCTGCCTTCGGGATTAGTATTGAACCTAGATAAATGTTATCAGGTGTCTACGTTGAGCATGAATATGATTAGATCATGTTCATTGCAATACGGTTATTCATTTAAGTTAGAGAATAATGGTTATTCTGTTTACATGAATAATACCTTTCATGGTCATGCACCCTATGTGAATGGTTCATTGAATCTCGGTCGTGGTAATACACATGTTCACGCCAAAAGATGTAGAGTTAATAATGATAGTACCACTTTCTCGTGGCACTGCCGCTTAGGTCATATTGGCGTAAGATGCATGAAGAAACTCCATGTCGATGGATGTTTGGAGTCACTTGATTTTGAATCACTTGACACATGCGAGCCATGCCTCATGGGCAGGATGACTAAGACCCCGTTTTCAGGTACAATGAAACGGGCAAGTGACTTGTTGGAAATCATGCATGCTGATGCGTGTGATCCAATGAGAATTGAAGCGTGCGGTGGATATCGCTATTTTCTCATCTTCACTGACGATTTGGGTAGATATAGGTATATCTACTTAATGAAGCACAAGTCTGAAACGTTTGAAAAGTTCAAGCGATTTCAGAGTGAAGTTAAGAATCATCATAACAATAAGATCATGTTCCTACGATCTGATCAAAAGGGGATTTTCTGAGTTATGAGTTTGGCAATCACTTAAGACATTGTGGAATTGTTTCACAGTTGAAGCCACCTGGAACACCACAAGGTAATGGTGTGTCCGGACGTCGTAATCGAACCCTATGAGATATGGTGCGATCTATGATGTCTCTTACCAATCTACCGTTTTCATTTTGAGGTTATGCGTTAGAGACAGCTGCATTCACTTTAGATAGGACACCATCTAAGTCCGTTGAGACGACGTCATATGAACATTGGTTTGGCAAGAAACCAAAGTTGTCGTTTCTTAATGTTTGGGGCTGCGATGCTTAAGGCTTCAGCCGGAGAAGCTCGAACCCAAAGCGGACAAACACATCTTCATAGGATACCCAAAGGTGACAGTTGGGTATACCTTCTATCTCAGATCCGAGGGCAAATTGTTTGTCGCTAAGAACGGGTCCTTTCTCGAGAAGGAGTTTCTCTCGAAAGAATTGAGTGGGAGGAAGATAGAACTTGATGAGGTTGTCGAACCTTTACTTCAACCAGAGAGTGATGCAACACAGAAAGATGTTTTCTGTGGCGCCTACGTCTGTTGAATAGGAAGTTAATGATAGTGATCATGAAGCTTCGGATCAAGTTGCTATCGAACCTCGTAGGTCGACAAGGATATGTACTACTCCTGAGTGGTACGGTAATCCTGTCTTAGATATCATGTTGTTAGACAACAATGAACCTACGAGCTATGGAGAAGCGATGGTGGGCCCGTATTCCGACAAATGGTTAGAAGCCATGAAATCCGAGATAGGATCCATATATCAGAACAAAGTATGGACTTTGGTGGACTTGCCCGATGATCGGCAAGCCATTGAGATAAATGGATCTTTAAGAAGAAGACGGACGTGGGCGGTAATGTTACCGTCTATGAAGCTCGACTTGTGGGAAAGAGTCTTTTCACAAGTTCAAGGAGTTGACTACGATGAGAATTTCTCACCCGTAGCGATGCTTAAGTCCGTCGGAATCATGTTAGCATTAGCTGTATTTTTCGATTATGAAATCTTACAGATGGATGTCAAAACAAGTTTTCTTACCAGTTTTCGTAAGAAAAGTTGTATGTGATACAATAAAAGGTTTTGTCGATCCTAAGGATGCTAAAAGGTATGCTGGCTCCAGCAATCCTTCTATGGACTAGAGCAAGCATCTCGGAATCGGAATATATGTTTTGATGGAGTGATCAAAGCTTTTAGGTTTATACAATGTTTGCTAGAAACTTGTATTTACAAGAAAGTGAGTGGGAGCACTACAACATTTCTGATAAGTATATGTGGATGACATATTGTTGATTCGAAATAATGTAGAATTTCTGGAAAGCATAAACGGTTGTTTGAAGAGTGTTTTTCAAAGGAAGACCTGGATAAAGCTGCTTACATATTGGGCATCAAGATCTATAGAGATAGATCAAGACGCCTGATGATACTTTCAAAGAACGCACACCTTGACATGTTTTTGAAGGAGTTCAAAATAGATCAGTCAAAGAAGGGGTTCTTACCTGAGTTGTAAGGTGTGAAGTTGAGTAAGACTCAAAGCTTGACCACGGCAGAAGAAAGAGGAAGGACGAAGGTCGTCCCCTATGCTCTTGTCATAGGCTCTATACGGTATGCCATGCTGAAGTACCGCACCTGATGTGTGCCTTGCCACATGTCTGGCAAGAGGGTACAAAGGTGATCTAGGACTGGATCACCAGATAGCGGTCAAAATTATCCTTAGAGGAATAAGGAAATGTTTCTCGGTTATGGAGGTGATAAAGAGTTCGACGTAAAGAGTTACGTCGATGCAAGCTTAACACCTATCCGGATAGCTCTGAGTAGAGATACCGGATACGTATAATGGAGCAACAATTTGGAATAGCTCCAAGTGGAACGTGGTAGCAGCATCTACGATATAAAGTTTTGCGAAATACATAGGGATCTGAATATGGCAAGACCCGTTGACTACAACCTCTCTCACAAGCATAACATGATCAAACCCAGAACTCTTTGAGTGTTAATCACATAGTGATGTGAACTAGATCATTGAGTCTAGTAGACTCTTGGATGTTGGTCACATGGCGATGTGACCTGTGAGTGTTAATCACATGGCGATGTGAACTAGATTATTGACTCTAGTGCAAGTGGGAGACTGTTGGAAATATGCCCTAGAGGCAATAATAAATTAGTTATTATTATATATTTCATTGTTCATGATAATCGTTTATTATCCATGCTAGAATTGTATTGATAGGAAACTCAGATACATGTGTGGATACATAGACAACACCATGTCCCTAGTAAGCCTCTAGTTGACTAGCTCGTTGATCAATAGATGGTTACGGTTTCCTGACCATGGACATTGGATGTCGTTGATAACGGGATCACATCATTAGGAGAATGATGTGATGGACAAGACCCAATCCTAAGCCTAGCACAAAGATCGTGTAGTTCGTATGCTAAAGCTTTTCTAATGTCAAGTATCATTTCCTTAGACCATGAGATTGTGCAACTCCCGGATACCGTAGGAGTGCTTTGGGTGTGCCAAACGTCACAACGTAACTGGGTGGCTATAAAGGTTCACTACAGGTATCTCCGAAAGTGTCTGTTGGGTTGGCACGAATCGAGACTGGGATTTGTCACTCCGTGTAAACGGAGAGGTATCTCTGGGCCCACTCGGTAGGACATCATCATAATGTGCACAATGTGATCAAGGAGTTGATCACGGGATGATGTGTTACGGAACGAGTAAAGAGACTTGCCGGTAACGAGATTGAACAAGGTATCGGGATACCGACGATCGAATCTCGGGCAAGTATCGTACCGATGGACAAAGGGAATTGTATACGGGATTGATTGAATCCTTGACATCGTGGTTCATCCGATGAGATCATCGTGGAGCATGTGGGAGCCAACATGGGTATCCAGATCCCGCTGTTGGTTATTGACCGGAGAGTTGTCTCGGCCATGTCTGCATGACTCCCGAGCCCGTAGGGTCTACACACTTAAGGTTCGATGACGCTAGGGTTATAGGGAATAGATATACGTGGTTACCGAATGTTGTTCGGAGTCCCGGATGAGATCCCGGACGTCACGAGGAGTTCCGGAATGGTCCGGAGGTAAAGATTTATATATGGGAAGTCATCATACGGTCACCGGAATAATTCGGGGGTTACCGGTATTGTACCGGGACCACTGGAGGGGTTCCGGGGGTCCACCGGGAGGGTCCACCTGCCCCGGAGGGCCCTATGGGCTGTGTGTGGAGAGGGACCAGCCCCTTAGTGGGCTGGGCGCCTCCCCCCCTAGGGCCCATGCGCCTAGGGTTTGGGGGAACCCTAAAGGGGGGCGCCCCCCTTGCCTTGGGGGGCAAGGCAACCCCCCTGGCCACCGGCCCCTCCTCAGATTGGATCTGAGGGGGCCGGCCGCCCTCTCCCTTGCCCCTATATATATGTGGGGGGTGGGAGGGCAGCCGCACCCAAGTTCTGGCGCAGCCCTCCCCCTCTCCCAAGTCCTCCTCCTCTCCCGCGATGCTTGGTGAAGCCCTGCAGGATTGCCACGCTCCTCCTTCACCACCACGCCGTCGTGCTGCTGCTGGATGGAGTCTTCCCCAACCTCTCCTTCTCCCCTTGCTGGATCAAGGCATAGGAGACGTCACCGGGCTGCACGTGTGTTGAACGCGGAGGCGCCGTGGTTCGGTGCTTAGATCGGAATCAACCGCGATCTGAATCGCTACGAGTATGACTCCTTCATCCGCGTTCTTGCAACGCTTCCGCTTAGCGATCTACAAGGGTATGTAGATGCACTCCCCTTCGCCTCGTTGCTAGATTACTCCATAGATTGATCTTGGTGATGCGTAGAAAATTTTAAATTTCTGCTACGATCCCCAACACTTGCTTGCTCACGAAGACCTAGGGCATTTTGAGGAAGCCCATCATTGGAATATACAAGCCAAGTTCTATAATGAAAGATTCCCACTAGTATATGAAAGTGGCAACATAGGAGACTCTATATCATGAAGATCATGGTGCTACTTTGAAGCACAAGTGTGGTAAAAGGATAGTAGCATTGCCCCTTCTCTCTTTTTCTCTCATTTTTTAATTTTTTTGGGCCTTCTCTTTTTTATGGCCTCTTTTTTTATTTGGGATTCTATGGCCTCTTTTATTTATTTATTTTCGTCTGGAGTCTCATCCCGACTTATGGGGGAATCATAGTCTCCATCATCCTTTCCTCACTGGGACAATGCTCTAATAATGATGATCATCACACTTTTATTTACTTACAACTCAAGAATTACAACTCGATACTTAGAACAAGATATGACTCTATATGAATGCCTCCGGTGGTGTACCGGGATGTGCAATGATGCATGAGTGACATGTATGAAAGAATTATGAACGGTGGCTTTGCCACAAATACAATGTCAACTACATGATCATGCTAAGCAATATGACAATGATGAAGCGTGTCAAAATAAACGGAACGGTGGAAAGTTGCATGGCAATATATCTTGGAATGGCTATGGAAATGCCATAATATGTAGGTATGGTGGCTGTTTTGAGGAAGGTATATGGTGGGTGTATGGTACGGGCGAAAAGTGCGCGTTATTAGAGAGGCTAGCAGTGGTGGAAGGAAGGAAAGTGCGTATAATCCATGGACTCAACATTAGTCATAAAGAACTCATATACTTATTGCAAAAATCTACAAGTTATCAAAGCAAAGTATTACACGCATGCTCCTAGGGGAATAGATTGGTAGGAAAAGACCATCACTCGTCCCCGACCGCCACACATAAGGAAGACAATAAATAAATAAATCATGCTCTGACTTCATCACATAACGGTTCACCATACGTGCATGCTACGAGAATCACAAACTTCAACACAAGTATTTCTCAAATTCACAACTACTCAACTAGCATGACTCTAATATCACCATCTTCATATCTCAAAACAATTATCAAGTATCAAACTTCTCATAGTATTCAACACACTCATAAGAGAATTTTTATTAATCTTGGATACCTAGCATATTAGGATTTTAAGAAAATTACCATGCTATTTAAGACTCTCAAAATAATCTAAGTGAAGCATGAGAGCTCATATATTTCTACAAAATAAAACCACCACCATGCTCTAAAAGATATAAGTGAAGCACTAGAGCAAATGACAAACTACTTTGAAAGATATAAGTGAAGATCAATGAGTAGTCGAATAATTGTGCAACTATGTGAAGACTCTCCCATTAAATAATTGCATACCTTGATACTTTATTTAAACAGCAATAAAAAAATGACGCTCCAAGCAAAACACATATCATGTGGCGAATAAAAATATAGCTCCAAGTAAAGTTACCGATGAACAAAGACGAAAGAGGGGATGCCTTCCAGGGCATCCCCAAGCTTAGGCTCTTGGCTATCCTTGAATATTACCTTGGGGTGCCATGGGCATCCCCAAGCTTAGGCTCTTGCCACTCCTTATTCCATAGTCCATCGAATCCTTACCCAAAACTTGAAAACTTCACAACACAAAACTTAACAGAAAAACTCGTAAGCTCCGTTAGTATAAGAAAATAAATCACCACTTCAAGGTACTGTAATGAACTCATTATTTATTTATATTGGTGTTAAACCTGCTGTATTCCAACTTCTCTATGGTTTATAAACTATTTTACTAGCCATAGATTCATCAAAATTAGTAAACAACACATAAAAAACAGAATCTGTCAAAAACAGAACAGTCTGTAGTAATCTGGATCAAACATATACTTCTGGAACTTATAAAATTCTCAAATAAATTTCTGGACCTGAGGAATTTCTCTATTAATCATCTTCAAAAATAATTAACTAAATAGCACTCTCCAAATAAAAATGGCAGCAATTCTCGTGAGCGCTAAAGTTTCTGCTTTTTACAGCATGATCAACAAGACTTTCCCCGAGTCTTCCCAAAGGTTCTACTTGGCACAAACACTAATTAAAACAATAAAACCACATATAAACAGAGGCTAGATGAACTATTTATTACTAAACAGGAACAAAAATCAAGGAACTAAAATAAGATTGGGTTGCCTCCCAACAAGCGCTATCGTTTAACGCCCCTAGCTAGGCATGATGATTTCAACGATGCTCACATAAAAGATAAGAATTGAAATATAAAGAGAGCATCAAGAAGAATATGACTAGCACATTTAAGCCTAACATACTTCCTATGCATAGGGAGTTTGTGAGCAAACAACTTATGAGAACAATAATCAACTAGCATAGGAGGGCAAAACAAGCATAACTTTGAAACTTTAAGCACATAGAGATGAAACTTGATATTATTGCAATTCCTACAAGAATATGTTCCTCCCTCATAATAATTTTCAGTAGAATCATGAATGAATTCAACAATATAACCAGCACCTAAATCATTCTTTTCATGATCTACAAGCATATAAATTTTACTACTCTCCACATAAGCAAAATTCTTCTTATTCGGAATAGTGGGAGTATCATAGGAAACTTGAATACTATAAATTGTTTCCACATTAAAAGAGTAATGTTCAGAGAAGGGGTAACCATAACCATGACAAGTTTTATAAATATAATCACTACTTTTTATAGCATAAGTATCATCACAATAATCATCATAAGTAGGAGGCATGCTATCATCATTATAAACTTGCATATCAAAACTTGGGAGACTAAAAATATCATCTTCATTAATCATAGCTTCCCCAAGCTTGGGACAAACATTAATTGCAGAAAATATATTCTCAAAAACATCATCTTCATCAAACATAGCATCCCCAAGCTTGGGCATTTTCATATCATAAGCATAATCACTTTCATCATCAATAGTATGGATAGCACCAATAGTATAGCAATTATCATATTCTTCCAAGCAAGTGCCAAAAAGATTTTCAAGATCATAAGAAGTATCATTATCTTCCACAATTATATTTTCATGAGGCACAATAGTAATAGGATCAGCATTATTTGGGAGAGATATCTTTTTACCTCTCTTCCTTTTTCTTTTCTTCTTCTTCACCAAATCATGTGTGGGTTCAATCCTCTTTTTGGAGCTCCTTATTAATGAGATTGGTTGAATATGAGGCTCCTCCTCGTTACCTGATTCATCATAAGAAATAATAGGAGGATATTGGGAAGTCTCTTCCCTTTCATTAGTATTCTCTTCATCTTCTATTTGTTTTCTTTTCTTTATGTAGTTGGCAATATAAGGATTTTCAATGCAATTCACCGCACAATACATATAAATTTTCTCTAGATCAAAATGAAGAACTTTATCAAGGGCAAATTTTGGAATAGCCTTAGTTATACATTTCATTTCTTCGTAGCTCATAAGCAAACTAAGTTCATTATAATGTGCAAGGGAAATCAAGTCATCACAATTTTTGGACACGATTAGATCATGAAATAAGTTGCATCGGATAATTAAATGACCACGTTCATTACAAAGCTCACAAGTATGGCCAAGAAAATTTAATTTTTTAGCACAATCATCTAGCTCTTCTTGCAACAATTTAGTTTCTAAGTACTTATGCTTCTCGCAATATCTATCTTCTCTATTTGGTGTGTACTTACAAACCCAATGCACTCCACAAAAATTGGCATGTTTATAGGAGACATTTTTATCATAACTAGTGCAATCATCATTAATGTCATGGATATTCAAAGAATTCGTACTAACAACATTGCAATCATGCTCATCATTCAAATATTTAGTTCCAAACATTCTAATGCATTCTTCTTCTAGCACTTGAGCACAATTTTCCTTTCCATAATACTCACGGAAGATATTAAAAAGATGAAGCATATGAGGCAAACTTAATTCCATTTTTTGTAATTTTATTTTATAGACTAAACTAGTGATAAAACAAGAAACTAAAAGACTCGATTGCAAGATCTAAAGATATACCTTCAAGCACTCACCTCCCCGGCAACGGCGCCAGAAAAGAGCTTGATGTCTACTACACAACCTTCTTCTTGTAGACGTTGTTTGTAGGACAGTGCAGAGGTTTGTAGGACAGTAGCAAATTTCACTCAAGTGGATGACCTAAGGTTTATCAATCCGTGGGAGGCATAGGATGAAGATGGTCTCTCTCAAGCAACCCTGCAACCAAATAACAAAGAGTCTCTTGTGTCCCCAACACACCCAATACAATGGTAAATTGTATAGGTGCACTAGTTTGGCGAAGAGATGGTGAAACAAGTGTGTAGCGACCTGACCCGAATGGATCACGTCTACTGTGCTACGGTGTCATCCCTGGATCAGTAATGCTGACACCACACAGTACATCGAGGTTTTATAGCAGAGTTGCAATCACACACTTATTACATCGATGGCTGAAAAAGAACTTATTACAATAAATATGGCTTAAGGCCATCTAATAACGATAACAGCGGAAGGCTTGGAAGATAAGTGAGTCCATCAACTCCATCGGCATCACTGAGTATAGAACCACGACCTAAACGCACCTCAATCGTCGTCTGAAAAGTCTGCAACATTAACGTTGCAGCCCGAAAACGGGTCAGCACATGGAATATGCTGGCAATGTAACACATAGAGGGTAATGGAACAATAAGCCTATACTACATGCATTATGGCTGGTGGTAAGGCTCTACGGTTACAGTTTTGCGAAAAGCCAATTTTTCCCTACATCAAAGGAATAATTTTGTTTAACTATCATGGTGGTTGTTGAACATTGAGAATGGTTGACAGCATCCTCAATCCCAATTAAAAGTACTCATTAAAAACCCAATAGCTTTTATTAGAAGTAACATGTTGAGATACACAATGATATTCAAGTACTAGATACTCAAAACGTCCATAACCGGGGACACGGCTAATCATGATTAGTTTGTTACTCTGCAGAGGTTTGCGCACTTTTCCCCACAAGACTCGATCGCCTCCGCTTGGTTCTCGCGCTGCATGGTGTTTGAGAAACGGATGACCGAGACATAGTCTTTCAGAAGCGCTAGCACCTTACGATGGGTGGACCGGTACACCTACATCCCCTACATCTGCTAGTCCACCACTATAAGAGTTCGCACAACTTAGTCAACTACGCCAGAGCCCATAATGGCTTGTGGCTGCACACGTAAGTTACTAGTATGAAGTATCTTATGATCCCTTTGAGCCTGGGTGGCGGTCCGAAAAAAAAACAGGCAAGTCCTGATAGACATCAGGTGCCTCAATCCACCCAGATGTGTGTTTAAGTTGCCACCTTAGATAAACCATTAAAATTATCAATCTCACATCTGTCATGGATATCACTCACCCAATCCACGTCTACTAGCATAGCATAGCATAATAAGCAAACGTAGAAGTAACTCCCAAAGGTTTCATAATAATACAGGTAATAGGTACTACCTCAATTCTACTTCCCAATCCCACAATTTAATTAGATCCTAAACAATGCAAGTGTTTGAGGGTTTGATCTAATGCAATAAAACATGGGTTGTAGAAAAGATATGATCAAAGTGTTACTTGCCTTGCTGATGATCCGCGAGTCCTAGGGTTTCGAAGTAACAAGCGGCGCAATCCGGGTAATCTATCGCAGACAAACAACAAGCATACAATAAGTACTCATCTAATGCACAGGGAAATCTCGAATAAAAGATCTAACCAGAGAGTTCAACTTAAGAACCCTGGTTGCAAAAGAATCGAATCAAATAAGGCATCGAAAGTCAGAACTCGAGAGAGAACGACTCGGTTTAGAAATCTGAAATTAGGTCAAAATTTCACAGTAGCAAAACTCTGTGAAAGTTAGTTAGTCGGAACGGCGGTTTCGTTACGAAACTCTAGGCATTTGAATCACCTGATTCCGATAAACGAGCAAGAAATAAAACAGATTTGAAAATTGGATCGGAAATCGAATCAGAAAAAAATAACGGATTAAATCCGAATAAAAGAAAAACGACGAACGGTTTAAATAACGGACGTTCGTTAACAGAACTAATCCAACGAACGCGTTCATTGAAACGAACGGTCCGGTGAACGTTTGTTAAATAAGAAAACCGAAAAAAAACCAATCTAGTTTTTTTTTAAATAAACCGGATCGATTTTTTTTAGGGAAAACCGGATCGGGGCGCGGGGCAGTGGCTACCTCCGGTGGTCTTCGCCGGCGAGGCTCCGGCGGGGCTCCGGGGGTGGCGGGGTCCGGCGGGGTCGGGAGGGGCGGCGAGGGGCGGCGGGGTTCCGGCGTCGGCGGCGGGGAACGGCGGCGGCGGCGGCGTCCTTGGCGGCGGCGGGCTCGGCTTGGGGAGGCGGGCGGCGGCGGGTGAGAGAGAGAGGGGGGGGGTCGCCGGGTATTTAAGAGGGGGGGGGGGCGCCGGGTGGCTTGGGGGAGGGGCAGGGGGCGCCGGGTCGGAGCCGGACTCCGGGAGGCGTGCGGCGGCGGGGAAGCTCCCGCTCGGGCGGCTGCGTGCGCGCGAGGGAGAGGGAGGTGGGGCGCTGGGTCGGGCCTGGCTGGCTGGGCCGGCTGGGCCTTGGCCCAGGGGGGGGGGCGCTTTTTTTTTTATTTTTATTTTTTTTAAACAAAACAAAACGGATTAAATAAAATACCAAACGAACTCCGAATTAAATAAAACAAATTTTCCCCGACTCCTAAAAATGAGTCGAACAAAATGAACTTTAAAAACGGCAAACATGCATAAATTTTTAAAATGCTCATTTTTGCCTAAGCAAAATAAATCTTCCCAAAACCAAATCTTGATTTATTTATAATATCTTCATTTTTCCTAAATATTGGGAAAGTCATATTATTCCCTCTCTTAAAATTTTTATAGGAAAACTTTATGAAGATAATTAAATAAATCCAAATGATCCTATTTTCAAAATTTGAGTAATCCCAAATATGAAAATAATGAAACTTCCAACTCTCTCCGAGGGTCCTTGAGTTGCGTGAAATTTTCTAGGATCGGAAAATGCGAGAAAAATAAATGATATGCATGATGACCTAATGTATAACATTCCAAATTGAAAATTTGGGATGTTACAAACCTACGCCCTCAAGATGAATCTCGCCCTCGAGATTCGGGTTGGCTAGAAAATAGGTGAGGGTGGTCCTTGAGCAAAACTTCCTCTCTTTCCCAGGTGGCTTCATCCTCAGTGTGGTGGCTCCACTGAACTTTACAAAACTTGATAACTTTGCTGCGGGTAACTCTGTTGGCATAATCGAGAATCTTAACAGGTTTTTCCTCATATGTCAAGTCATCCCTCAACTGAATTGCTTCCAGTGGCACTGTGTCTCTTAACGGTACCTCTGCTATCTCTGGGTGACATTTCTTCAACTGAGAAACATGGAATACATCATGAACTCCTGACAGTTCTTCTGGCAATTCCAACTTATAAGCAACTTCTCCCATACGTTGCAAAATCTTATACGGTCCAGCGAAACGGGGTGCTAACTTTCCTTTAACTCCAAAACGCTTAACTCCTCGAAGCGGGGTTACTCTGAGATATACTCTGTCTCCAACTTCATACTCAATCGCTTTGCGCTTTGAATCGGCATAGCTCTTCTGTCTGGACTGGGCTACCTTGAGCCTGTCTCGAATCAACTTAACCTTCTGTTCAGACTCCTTAATCAAATCTGGTCCAAAGAATTGACGGTCTCCAACTTCGTTCCATGACAACGGTGTCCTGCACCTTCTTCCATACAGAGCCTCGAAAGGGGCCATCTTCAAACTGGTTTGGTAACTATTGTTATAAGAAAACTCCGCATACGGTAGGTTTTCGTCCCAGCTTGATCCGTAATCTAGTGCACAAGCTCTCAGCATATCTTCCAAAATCTGATTGACTCTCTCAGTCTGTCCATCGGTCTGTGGGTGGAAAGCTGTACTGAATTCCAATCTAGTTCCCAATGTCTCGTGCAACTGGTTCCAAAATTTCGAGGTAAACTGGGTTCCTCTATCTGATACGATGCTCCTCGGAACTCCGTGTAAACACACAATTCTGGTCATGTATATCTTTGCCAACTTAGCACTGCTATAGGTAGTCTTGACTGGAATGAAATGAGCTACCTTTGTTAAACGGTCGACTATAACCCAAATCGAGTCATATCCTGAACGGGTCTTTGGCAAACCTGTGATGAAATCCATGCCTAGTTTATCCCACTTCCATTCGGGTATCGGCAACGGTTGTAACAATCCTGCTGGCTTCTGATGTTCTGCCTTTACTCTCTGACATACATCGCAAATAGCTACATACTCCGCAATATCCTTCTTCATTCCGGTCCACCAGAAAGTGTTCTTCAAATCCAAATACATCTTGGTATTTCCTGGGTGAATCGAATAGGGTGAATCATGGGCTTCTTGTAAAATCAACTTTCTGATTTCTGGGTTATTGGGCACATAAACACAGTCTTCAAACCATAGGGTATCGTGTTCATCCTCACGAAATCCTTTAGCCTTTCCTTTGCCCATTTTCTCCTTTATAGAGGCAACTTCCTTATCTGCCTTTTGGGCTTCTCTGATTTTGTCCATCAGTGTCGACTGAATCTCCAATGTTGCTACATAGCCTCTCGGAACTATTTCCAAACATAGCTCTCGAAGGTTCCTCGGCTAACTCATTGGGTATTCCTCCCATCATTAGGGTATTGACGTGGCTCTTACGGCTCAATGCGTCTGCTACGACATTAGCCTTTCCGGGGTGATAATGCAATCTCATATCATAATCCTTGATAAGTTCTAACCATCTCCTTTGTCTGAGATTCAATTCCTTCTGTGTGAAGATGTACTTCAGACTCTTGTGATCCGTATATACTTCACAATGATTTCCAATGAGAAAATGTCTCCACGTCTTCAGGGCATGCACAACGGCTGCTAACTCCAAATCATGAGTGGCATAATTCAACTCATGGGGCTTAAGTTGTCGTGAAGCATACGAAACAACTCTTCCTTCCTGCATAAGCACTGCTCCAAGTCCTCGACGTGAAGCGTCGCAATACACCTCATAATCCTTAGTCTGATCTGGCAATATCAAAACTGGTGAGGTAACCAATCTTTTCTTCAACTCCTGAAAACTTGCCTCACAGTCCTCAGTCCATATGAATTTGTTATCCTTCTTCAACAATTCAGTCATAGGCTTAGCAATCCTTGAGAAATTCTCAATGAATCTTCGGTAGTATCCTGCGAGTCCAAGAAAACTCCGAATCTCTCCAACTGTCGTTGGTGCTTCCCAATTAGTTACGGTCTCAACCTTTGTGGGGTCAACTGCTATTCCTTCTCCGGATATAACATGTCCGAGAAATCCAACTTCCTTTAGCCAAAACTCACATTTGCTGAACTTGGCGTATAACTGATGTTCTCTTAGCTTCTCCAAAACCAATCGCAATTGTTCCTTGTGTTCCTCTTCATTCTTCGAGAAAATCAAAATGTCATCTATGAACACCACGACGAACTTATCCAAAAACTCCATAAACACTTTGTTCATCAGGTTCATGAAATAAGCTGGTGCGTTAGTCAATCCAAATGACATAACGGTATACTCGTACAGTCCATATCTCGTGGTAAATGCAGTCTTGGGTATGTCTTGCTCCCGAATCTTCAACTGATGGTACCCTGATCGCAAGTCGATCTTGGAAAACACTTTGGCTCCTTGCAAACGATCAAACAGATCATTTATCATTGGTAGTGGGTACTTGTTCTTGATTGTTACCGCATTCAATTCACGATAATCAACAACCATTCTCAAAGATCCATCCTTCTTCTCCACTAACAAAACGGGTGATCCCCAAGGTGAAGAGCTTGGGCGAATGTAACCTTTATCCAATAGCTCCTTAATCTGATTCTTAATTTCCACCAAATCCTTTGCTGGCATCCGGTACGGTCGCTTCGATATTGGGCCTGTACCTGGCAATACTCAATCAAAAACTCAATGTCTCTATCCGGTGGCATGCCTGGTAATTCCTCAGGAAATACATCAGGAAAATCCTTTACCACTGGTACTTCCTCCTGCACAACTCCTGATAAGCAATTCACTTGTGTCCTGTTTGGCACATGCCGGGATACATACTTGATCCTTCTTCCTTCTGGTGTGGTAAGCAAAATTGTCTTACTGGCGCAATCGATGTTTCCTCCATACATCGACAGCCAATCCATACCAAGAATCACATCCAGACCTTGGGATTCCAGAATAATTAAATCCGTTGGGAATACATGCCTTCCTATACTCAATGGTACTTGAAAACATCCTTGTCTGGCCATGTATTCTGCTCCTGGCGAGCTTACTAGCATAGGTGTTTTAAGAATCCTAGTGGGCAGGCTATACTTTTCCACAAATCCCCTTGATATGTATGAATGCGATGCACCAGTATCAAAAAGAACGAGTGCAGTAAATGACTTAACCAAAAACTTACCGATTACTGCATCGGGCTGATCTTCAATCTCCTCCACATTAACGTGGTTCACCTGTCCCCTATTGAAAGGGTTGGGCTTCTTCCCAGAGCTTCCATTGCCATTTCCATTCTGGCCTTCAGGACATTCATTGGCATAATGTCCGGTCTTCGAACACTTGAAACAGGTGACTTGACTCAGGTCTCTCTTGGTTGGGGTTGATGGGGTTGTTCGGTTCTGGCCGTTGCTTCCTCCATTCCCATTACCATTCTTGTGGCCATTATGGTTGTGCGAGCTACCTCCTCCATGGGTGTGCTGAAACTTAAATCCCGGTTTAGGGGTAAAAGGGGGCTTCTGCTGGGCTCCAGAGTTATACTTCCCCTGTCCATACTTCCTCTTACGGTTCTCAATTTGCTGCTGCTTTCCTTCAATCATAAGGGCTCGGTCTACTAACTCCTGGTAGTTATTGAAATTTGCTACCATCAACTGCATGCTTAGTTCATCATTCAGTCCTTCCAGAAACTTCTCCTGCTTAGCTACATCCGTAGCAACGTCATCTGGGGCATAACGGGCTAGCTTGCTAAAGTCATCCACGTACTGGCCAACAATCCTTCCTCCTTGGCGTAAGTTGCGAAACTCGCGCTTCTTCATGGCCATGGCTCCTGCTGAAACATGGGCAGTGCGAAAAGCTTGCTGAAATTGATCCCATGTGACAGTGTCTACCGGGTAAGTGGCTGTGAAATTCTCCCACCATGCGGCTGCGGGTCCTTCAAGCTGATGTGCTGCAAACTTCACTCTTTCTCCATCTGTGCATCCTGCAGTGGTCAACTCCCTTCCTATCTTGCGGAGCCAATCATCTGCTACAATCGGCTCGGTGCTACTGGAGTACACTGGCGGATTTAGTCTAAGGAAACGAGTCAAATGATCCGCAGGTGGTGGTGGTGGGTTGTTGTTGTTGTTGCCCTGGTTCTGCACCAATGTTTGAATCAGGGTGTTCTGCTGCTGGATCAGTTGGGTGATCTCTGGCGGGAAAACGAATTCAGGGTCACGTCTCGGAGGCATCTGATGGGTTTAGAAAAGAAGAGAAATTTAGAATAGAATGAGGTCTAAGGGGAATCACTACCCAAATGCACATGAGCAAATGCACACAAAATCACTCCATTCAATCAAACAAGGCTTACAACGATCTATCTATCGCAAGTGCGTGTACTATAATGTTTACATGGGGGAAATACTGCTAATATGTGGTGGTCATCTAGAAATTTGAACCGGTGGAAGATTCCATGATGTCTGCTCCAGCTTCGTCTTCGAAGTCGGGTTCACTTGGATCCGAATCGGTGTCGTCGAGGATGATATAGTCGTCTGGACATGCGATGTACTTGTCTTCATTCTTGAGCTCCAATTTCTTCTTGAGTTCTTCAATCTCATACTTAAGATCGTTATTGTGTCTTGCTAGAGCTACGATCTCGTCCATGTAGTCCTTGCGTGTAGTCTTCATCTCTCCTTCTAGCTCGATGATCCTTGCCTTCGCATTCTTCAACTCTACCATATCATTGCACATCTGGTTCTCATGGCGTCGAATGTGCTGGTTTAACTCCTGGATAAAAGCTGCAATGGATCTATCCTTCTTGGGGCTGACTATGTCCCATTTGTCGTCTCGGCGTCCGCAAATCTGGTAGATGGTGTCCTTGAGGTCTTCTTGATAAACTTCTCCAATGCGTCCCATGGTGATATGAGCTGCCATGCTCTTTCCTAGACTCCAAGTCGGTGCATTGAAAACACTATCTATAGGCTTGGTGATTGGCGCGAATGTCCTTCCCGGAACGTGAGCTTAAATCTTCCAGCGCTCCTCTTCAGGCAGAGTGGCGTTGAAAGTCCCGGTGAAACTTGGTAGTCCAATGTTCAGGTACTTGGTAACTTCCTTCAAGTGAAATCCAAATGGTGTGCCTTCATCCGGTTGGGTGTACTTAATCTTCGCGTCCTTCATCCTAAAGAGTAGAATAGATGAGGAGTTTAGAAAATGAGAGGAGAGTAGTGATCTATGGCTTTAACTTAGTGGTCGTGTCCTACAGTCAGCGTGTGCTCTGATACCATCTCTGTAGCGACCTGACCCGAATGGATCACGTCTACTGTGCTACGGTGTCATCCCTGGATCAGTAATGCTGACACCACACAGTACATCGAGGTTTTATAGCAGAGTTGCAATCACACACTTATTACATCGATGGCTGAAAAAGAACTTATTACAATAAATATGGCTTAAGGCCATCTAATAACGATAACAGCGGAAGGCTTGGAAGATAAGTGAGTCCATCAACTCCATCGGCATCACTGAGTATAGAACCACGACCTAAACGCACCTCAATCGTCGTCTGAAAAGTCTGCAACATTAACGTTGCAGCCCGAAAACGGGTCAGCACATGGAATATGCTGGCAATGTAACACATAGAGGGTAATGAAACAATAAGCCTATACTACATGCATATTTGGCTGGTGGTAAGGCTCTACGGTTACAGTTTTGCGAAAAGCCAATTTTTCCCTACATCAAAGGAATAATTTTGTTTAACTATCATGGTGGTTGTTAAACATTGAGAATGGTTGACAGCATCCTCAATCCCAATTAAAAGTACTCATTAAAAACCCAATAGCTTTTATTAGAAGTAACATGTTGAGATTCACAATGATATTCAAGTACTAGATACTCAAAACGTCCATAACCGGGGACACGGCTAATCATGATTAGTTTGTTACTCTGCAGAGGTTTGCGCACTTTTCCCCACAAGACTCGATCGCCTCCGCTTGGTTCTCGCGCTGCATGGTGTTTGAGAAACGGATGACCGAGACATAGTCTTTCAGAAGCGCTAGCACCTTACGATGGGGTGGACCGGTACACCTACATCCCCTACATCTGCTAGTCCACCACTATAAGAGTTCGCACAACTTAGTCAACTACGCCAGAGCCCATAATGGCTTGTGGCTGCACACGTAAGTTACTAGTATGAAGTATCTTATGATCCCTTTGAGCCTGGGTGGCGGTCCGAAAAAAAAACAGGCAAGTCCTGATAGACATCAGGTGCCTCAATCCACCCAGATGTGTGTTTAAGTTGCCACCTTAGATAAACCATTAAAATTATCAATCTCACATCTGTCATGGATATCACTCACCCAATCCACGTCTACTAGCATAGCATAGCATAATAAGCAAACGTAGAAGTAACTCCCAAGGTTTCATAATAACAGGTAATAGGTACTACCTCAATTCTACTTCCCAATCCCACAATTTAATTTAGATCCTAAACAATGCAAGTGTTTGAGGGTTTGATCTAATGCAATAAAACTGGGTAGTAGGAAAGATATGATCAAAGTGTTACTTGCCTTGCTGATGATCCGCGTGTCCTAGAGATTCGAAGTAACAAGCGGCGCAATCCGGGTGATCTAACGCAGACAAACAACAAGCATACAATAAGTACTCATCTAATGCACAGGGAAATCTCGAATAAAAGATCTAACCAGAGAGTTCAACTTAAGAACCCTGGTTGCAAAAGAATCGAATCAAATAAGGCATCGAAAGTCGGAACTCGAGAGAGAACGACTCGGTTTAGAAATCTGAAATTAGGTCAAAATTTCACAGTAGCAAAACTCTGTGAAAGTTGGTTAGTCGGAACGGCGGTTTCGTTACGAAACTCCAGGCGTTTGAATCACCTGATTCCGATAAACGAGCAAGAAATAAAACAGATTTGAAAATTGGATCGGAAATCGAATCAGAAAAAATAACGGATTAAATCCGAATAAAAGAAAAACGACGAACGGTTTAAATAACGGACGTTCGTTAACAGAACTAATCCAACGAACGCGTTCATTGAAACGAACGGTTCGGTGAACGTTTGTTAAATAAGAAAACCGAAAAAAAAACCAATCTAGTTTTTTTTTTAAATAAACCGGATCGATTTTTTTTAGGGAAAACCGGATCGGGGCGGGGCAGTGGCTACCTCCGGTGGTCTTCGCCGGCGAGGCTCCGGCGGGGCTCCGGGGGTGGCGGGGTCCGGCGGGGTCGGGAGGGGCGGCGAGGGGCGGCGGGGTTCCGGCGTCGGCGGCGGGGAACGGCGGCGGCGGCGGCGTCCTTGGCGGCGGCGGGCTCGGCTTGGGGAGGCGGGCGGCGGCGGGTGAGAGAGAGGGGGGGGGTCGCCGGGTATTTAAGAGGGGGGGGGGGGTCGCCGGGTGGCTTGGGGAAGGGGCAGGGGGCGCCGGGTCGGAGCCGGACTCCGGGAGGCGTGCGGCGGCGGGGAAGCTCCCGCTCGGGCGGCTGCGTGCGCGCGAGGGAGAGGGAGGTGGGGCGCTGGGCCGGGCCTGGCTGGCTGGGCCGGCTGGGCCTTGGCCCAGGGGGGGGGCGCTGTTTATTTTTTTTTTTAAACAAAACAAAACGGATTAAATAAAATACCAAACGAACTCCGAATTAAATAAAACAAATTTTCCCCGACTCCTAAAAATGAGTCGAACAAAATGAACTTTAAAAACGGCAAACATGCATAAATTTTTAAAATGCTCATTTTTGCCTAAGCAAAATAAATCTTCCAAAACCAAATCTTGATTTATTTATAATATCTTCATTTTTCCTAAATATTGGGAAAGTCATATTATTCCCTCTCTTAAAATTTTTATAGGAAAACTTTATGAAGATAATTAAATAAATCCAAATGATCCTATTTTCAAATTTTGAGAAATCCCAAATATGAAAATAATGAAACTTCCAACTCTCTCCGAGGGTCCTTGAGTTGCGTGAAATTTTCTAGGATCGGAAAATGCGAGAAAAATATGATATGCATGATGACCTAATGTATAACATTCCAAATTGAAAATTTGGGATGTTAACCCAACCAAATAACAAAGAGTCTCTTGTGTCCCCAACACACCCAATACAATGGTAAATTGTATAGGTGCACTAGTTCGGCGAAGAGATGATGATACAAGTGGTATATGGATGGTAGATAATAGATTTTGTAATCTGAAAATATAAAAACAGCAAGGTAACTAATGATAAAAGTGAGTGTAAACGGTATTGCAATGTGTGGACATAAGGCCTAGGATTCATACTTTCACTAGTGCAAGTCGTCTCAAAAATAATAACATAATTGGATCATAAAACTATCCTCAACATGCAACAAAGAGTCACTCCAAAGTCACTAATAGCGGAGAACGAACGAAGAGATTATGGTAGGGTACGAAAACCACCTCAAAGTTATTCTTTCCAATCAATCTGTTGGGCTATTCCTATAAGTGTCACAAACAGCCCTAGAGTTTGTACTAGAATAACACCTTAAGATACAAATCAACCAAAACCCTAATGTCACCTAGATACTCCAATGTCACCTCAAGTATCCGTGGGTATGATTATACGATATGCATCACACAATCTCCGATTAATCTATTCAACCAACACATAGAACCTCAAGGAGTGCCCCAAAGTTCTACCGGAGAATCACGAAGAAAACATGTGCCAACCCCTATGCATAGGTTCATGAACGGAACCCGCAAGTTGATCACCAAAACATACATCAAGTGAATCACGTGGTATCCCATTGTCACCACAGATACGCACGGCAAGACATACATCAAGTGTTCTCACATCTTTAAAGACTCAATCCGATAAGATAACTTCAAAGGGGAAACTCAATCCATTACAAGACAGTAGAGGGGGGAAGAAACATCATAGGATCCAAATATAATAGCAAAGCTCGCGATACATCAAGATTGTATCACCTCAAGAAGACGAGAGAGAGAGATCAAACACATAGCTACTGGTACATACCCTCAGCCTCGAGGGAGAACTACTCCCTCCTCGTCATGGAGAGCACCGGGATGATGAAGATGGACACCGGAGAAGGATTGCCCCCTCCGGCAGGGTGCCGGAACGGGTCTAGATTGGCTTTCGGTGGCTACGGAGGCTTCTCGCGGCGGAACTCCCGATCTATTGTGCTCATGGATGTTTTTAGGTTATATGGAGATATACAGGCGGAAGAAGTACGCCAGGGGGGGCCACGAGGGGCTCACGAGGGTGGAGGGCGCGCCCTGGGGGGTGGGCGCCCCCCCCTGTCTCGTGACCTCCTCGCAGATCCCCCCACGTGCACTCCAAGTCTTCTGGGCTTCTTTCCTTCCAAAAATGAGTTCCGTGAAGTTTCAGGTCAATTGGACTCTGTTTGGTTTTCCTTTTCTTCGAAACCCTAAAACAGGGTAAAAACAGAAACTGGCACTGGGCTCTGGGTTAATAGGTTAGTCCCAAAAATGATATAAAAGTGTATAATAAAGCCCATAAACATTCAAAACAGTAGATAATATAGCATGGAGCAATCAAAAATTATAGATACGTTAGAGACGTATCAACCGACTCCTGCCTGCATCTTCTACTGTTACTCCACTCATCGACCGCAATCCAGCATGCATCTAGAGTATTAAGTTAAAAACAGAGTAACGCCTTAAGCAAGATGACATGATGTAGAGGGATAGACTCATGCAATATGAAGAAAACCCCATCTTGGTATCCTCGATGGCAACAATACAATACGTGCCTTGCTGCCCTTACTGTCACGGGAAAGGACACCGCAAGATTGAACCCAAAGATAAGCACTTCTCCCATTGCAAGAAAGATCAATCTAGTAGGCCAAACCAAACTGATAATTCGAAGAGACTTGCAAAGATAACCAATCATACATAAAAGAATTCAGAGAAGATTCAAATATTATTCATAGATAGACTTGATCATAAACCCACAATTCATCGGTCTCAACAAACACACTGCAAAAAGAAGATTACATCGAATAGATCTCCACAAGAGAGGGGAGAACATTGTATTGAGATCCAAAAAGAGAGAAGAAGCCATCTAGCTACTAACTATGGACCCGTAGGTCCGAGGTAAACTACTCACACTTCACTGGAGAGGCTATGGTGTTGATGTAGAAGCCCTCCATGATCGATGCCCCCTTCGGCGGAGCTCCGGAACAGGCCCCAAGATGGGATATCGTGGATACAGAAAGTTACAGCGGTGGAATCAGGGTTTTGGCTCCTATTCTGATCGTTTGGGGGTACGTGGATATATATATATAGGAGGGAGGAGTACGTCGGTGGAGCAACAGGAGGCCCACGAGGGTGGAGGGCGCGCCTGGTGGGGGTGGGCGCGCCCCCTACCTTGTGGCCTCCTGTTTTATTTCTTGACATAGGGTCCGAGTCTCTCTGGTCTTATTCGTTGAGAAAATCACGTTCCTGAAGGTTTCGTTCCGTTTGGACTCCGTTTGACATTCCTTTTCTTCAAAACCCTAAAACAGGCAAAAAACAGCAATTCTGGGCTGGGCCTCCGGTTAATAGGTTAGTCCCAAAAATAATATAAAAGTGGATAATAAAGCCCAATAATGTCCAAAACAGTAGATAATATAGCATGGAGCAATCAAAAATTATAGATACGTTGGAGACGTACCATACGTTAAGCTATCGGGTCCGGTTTTGGATCCGGTAACCCGCTAACAGCCATGACCAATGCCAATTTTCCACGTGTAAAATTCTCATTGGCCGATGGAACCACGTGCCAGCTCCGCGTTGGCATAGGTGTCACTCATCCAGTGGGCGAGATGCGCCTATGATATGTTGACACGTGGAGCGGCCCAAAAGTGGCCCATAAAGATTAAATGGGCTGGCCCAACTAAAGGCCCACAAGGTTTTGCAGACCATAATTGGCCGGCCCAGCTAAAGGCCCACAGGATTTTGCAGACCATAATGGGTCGGCCCAGCTAAAGGCCCACAAGATTTTGAAGACACTAGTGGGTCAGCCCGTCATAACAGGATGCCATGTTTTGGGCCAAATGCCGACCATATTTGATCTGGTCCATTAATAGCTTGCCACATTCTGGGACTAATAAGGGCCCATACGAGATCCAGCCCATTAATAGCCTACCACGTTCTGGGCTATATTATGACCCATATCGGATCCGACCCTTTAAGAGCCTTTGCGCTAAATTATGGCCCATACCAGATTTGGCCCGTCAACTGGACGTTGTGTTTTCGGGCCCACTTGAGGCCCGGTTAGGATTTCTGTTTGCTAAAGGCCCATTTAGTAATACGGTCTGATATTAGTTTCGGCCTGTTAAAAGCTTGTCATATAGTTGGGCCTAACTATGGCCCGCTTTGCATCCGGCCTGCTCACAGCCGATAATCTGATTGGGCCAAACAAGGACCAAGACAATTTTGGCCTGTTAACGACCCATGATGTGATTGGCACAATCATGGGCCGGGGTCTATTTCGGCCTGCTGTCGGCCCGCGAGCTATTCGGCATGTTTCAGGCCCAACCTACTTTCCAGCCTACTTAAAGCCCATTGAATTTTCTTGCGAAAATAGGGCTGGCAGTTTATTCGGCCTATTAAAGGCCCAGAACTACTAGTGAGCCAGTTTACATTTAGGCCTGTTAACGGACCAAGATGACTGGGCCCATGATGCGGCCCATACATAGTGATTTGCATGACGACCCGATTATGTTCCGTAAGTTTACGGTTTGGCCGGTTTACTTTTCATGGAGCGAAGACAAGATATATATATATATATATATATATATATATATATATACACACACACACACACACACTAAAATAACTACATCATCGTGAATAGGAAAAAACCTAGACTGTACAATAAAGAAATACAGCATATTACATCCATTGGGCATCAAAGTTCGCCACTATGATAATAATGTTGGGAAACATAGCATGCAACTTCAAAAAAAGATCCTACACTCACGCAAGATCTATCTAGGAGATGCATAGCAACGGGAGGGGAGAGTGTGTCTACGTACCCTCGTAGACCGAAGGTGGAAGCGTTTGACAACGCGGTTGATGTAGTCGAACTTTTTCTCGTTCTGACCGATCAAGTACCGAACATATGGCACCTCCGAGTTCTGCACACGTTCAGCTCGATGATGTCCCTCGGACTCTTGATCCAGCAAAGTGTCGAGGAAATAGATGAGTGTTGGGGAACAAAGCATTTTAGAAAAATTCCTATGATCACGCAAGATCTATCTAGGAGATGCATAGCAGTGAGAGGGGAGAGTGTGTCCACGTACCCTCGTAGACCGAAAGCGGAAGCGTTTAGTAATGTAGTTGATGTAGTCGAACATCTTCGCGATCCAACCGATCCAAGCACCGAACGTACGACACCTCTGTGTCCAGCACACATTTAGCTCGATGACGTCCCTCGAGCTCTTGATCCAGTTGAGGAAGAGGGAGAGTTTTGTCAGCATGACGGTGTGTTGACGGTGATGATGAAGTTACTAGCGCAGGGCTTCGCCTAAGCACTACAATGATATGACCGGGGTGTGTAACTGTGGAGGGGGGCACCGCACACGGCTAAGAGAAGACTTGGTCTGCCTTTGGGGTGCCCCCTCCCACGTATATAAAGGGGGAGAGGAGGCTGGCCATAGGGGGGCGCACGCCATAGTGGACTCCAACTAGGATTCCCAATCATAGTTGGAGTCCCCTTCCTTTCGAAGAGAGGGAGAGAGAGGGAAGGAGGAAGAGGGGAGAAGGAAAGAGGGGGCGCCGCCCCCTCCCTAGTCCAATTCGTACTGGCCATGGGGGTGGGGAGGCGGCCTCCCTTGTGGCCCTCCTCTCCTTTCCACTAAGGCCCATGAAGGCCCATGATTTCCCGGGGGGGGGGGGGGTTCCGGTAACCCCCAGTACTCCGAAACTCATCCAAAACAACCCAAACCATTCCGGTGTACGAATGTAACATTCCAATATATGAATCTTTACCTCTTGACCATTTCAAGACTCCTCGTCATGTCTGTAATATTATCCGGGACTCCGAACGAACTTCGGTCATCAAATCACATAACTCATAATACGAATCATCATCGAACGTTAAGCGTGCGGACCCTACAGGTTTGAGAACTATGTAGACATGACAGGGACACATCTACGGTCAATAACCAATAGCAGAACTTGGATGCTCACATTGGTTCCTACATATTCTACGAAGATCTTTATCGGTCAAACCGCATAACAACATACGGTGTTCCCTTTGTCATCGGTATGTTACTTGCCCAAGATTCGATCATCGGTATCATCATACATAGTTCAATCTCATTACCGGCAAGTCTCTTTACTCGTTCTGTAATGCATCAACCCGCAACTAACTCATTAATCACATTGCTTGCAAGGCTTATAGTGATGAGCATTACCCAGAGGGCCCAGAGATACCTCTCCGATACATGGAGTGAAAAATCCTAATCATGATCTATGCCAACTCAACAAACACCATCGGTGACACCAATAGAACATATTTATAATCACCCAGTTACGTTGTGACGTTTGATAGCACACAAGGTGTTCCTCGGTATTCGGGAGTTGCATAATCTCATAGTCAGAGGAACATGTATAAGTCATGAAGAAAGCAATAGCAATAAAATTAAACGATCATTATGCTAAGCTAATGGACGGGTCTTCTCCGTCACATCATTCTCTAATGATGTGATCCCATTCATCAAATGACAACACTTGTCTATGGTCACGAAACTTAACCATCTTCGATTAACGAGCTAGTCAAGTAGTGGCATACTACGGACACTCAGTTTTGTCTATGTATTCACACATGTACCAAGTTTCCGGTAAATACAATTCTAACATGAATAATAAACATTTATCGTGATATAAGGAAATATAAATAACAACTTTATTATTGCCTCTAGGGCATATTTCCTTCAGTCTCCCACTTGCACTAGAGTCAATAATCTAAATAACATTGTAATGATTCTAACACACATGGAGTCTTGGTGCTGATCATGTTTTGCTCGTGAGAGAGGCTTAGTCAACGGGTCTGTAACATTCAGATCCGTATGTATCTTGCAAATCTCTATGTCTCCCTCCTTGACTTGATCGCGGATGGAATTGAAGCGTCTCTTGATGTGCTTGGTTCTCTTGTGAAATCTGGATTCCTTTGCCAAGGCAATTGCACCAGTATAGTCACAAAAGATTTTCATTGGACCCGATGCACTAGGTATGACACATAGATCGGATATGAACTCCTTCATCCAGACTCCTTTATTTGCTGTTTCCAAAGCAGCTATGTACTCCGCTTCACACGTAGATCCCGCCATGACGCTCTGCTTGGAACTACACCAACTAACAGCTCCACCATTTAATATAAATACGTATCCGGTTTGTGACTTAGAGTCATCCGGATCAGTGTCAAAGGTTGCATCGACGTAAACATTTACGACGAGCTCTTTGTCACCTCCATAAACGAGAAACATATCCTTAGTCCTTTTTAGGTATTTCAGGATGTTCTTGACCGTTGTCCAGTGATCCACTCCTGGATTACTTTGGTACCTCCCTGCTAAACTTATAGCAAGGCACACATCAGGTATGCTACATAGCATTGCATACATGATAGAACCTATGGCTGAGGCATAGGGAATGACTTTCATTTTCTCTCTATCTTCTGCAGTGGACGGGCATTGAGTCTGACTCAACTTTACACCTTGTAACACAGGCAAGAACCCTTTCTTTGACTAGTCCATTTTGAACTTCTTCACAACTTTATCAAGGTATGTGCTTTCTGAAAGTCCAATTAAGCGTCTTGATGTATCTCTATAGATCTTGATGCCCAATATATAAGCAGCTTCACCGAGGTCTTTCATTGAAAAATTCTTATTCAAGTATCCTTTTATTCTATCCATAAATTCTGTATTATTTCCAATCAACAATATGTCATCCACATATAATATTAGATATGCTACAGAGCTCCCACTCACTTTCTTGTAAATACAAGCTTCTCTAAAAGTCTGTATAAAACCATATGCTTTGATCACACTATCAAAGCGTATATTCCAATTCCGAGAGGCTTGCACTAGTCCATAAATGGATCGCTGGAGCTTGCATACTTTTCTAGCACCTTTTGGATCGAGAAAACCTTCTGGTTGCATCATATACAACTCTTCTTAAAGATATCCATTAAGGAATGCAGTTTTGACATCCATTTGCCAAATTTCATAATCATAAAATGCGGCAATTGCTAACATGATTCGGACAGACTTAAGCATCGCTACGGGTGAGAAGGTCTCATCGTAGTCAACTCCTTGAACTTGTTGAAAACCTTTCGCAACAAGTCGAGCTTTGTAGACAGTAACATTACCGTCGGCGTCAGTCTTCTTCTTGAAGATCCATTTATTCTCTATGGCTTTCCGATCATCGGGCAAGTCAACCAAAGTCCACACTTTGTTCTCATACATGGATCCCATATCAGATTTCATGGCCTCAAGACATTTTGCGGAATCTGGGCTCATCATCGCTTCCTCATAGTTCGTAGGTTCGTCATGGTCAAGTAACATGACCTCCAGAACAGGATTACCATACCACTCTGGTGCGGATCTTACTCTGGTTGACCTACGAGGTTCAGTACTAACTTGGTTTGAAGTTTCATGATCATCGTCATTAGCTTCCTCACTAATTGGTGTAGGAATCACTGGAACTGTTTTTTGTGATGAACTACTTTCTAATAATGGAGCAGGTACAATTACCTCATCAAGTTCTACTTTCCTCCCACTCACTTCTTTTGAGAGAAACTCCTTCCCTAGAAAGGATCCATTCTTAGAAACGAATATGTTGCCTTCAGATTTGTGATAGAAGGTGTACCCAACAGTTTCCTTCGGGTATCCTATGAAGACACATTTCTCCGATTTGGGTTCGAGCTTATCAGGTTGAAGCTTTTTCACATAAGCATCTCAGCCCCAAACTTTAAGAAACGACAACTTGGGTTTCTTGTCAAACCACAGTTCATATGGTGTGGACTCAATTGATTTAGATGGTGCCCTATTTAACGTGAATGTAGCCATCTCTAAATCATAACCCCAAAATGATAGCGGTAAATCAGTAAGAGACATCATAGATCACATCATATCTAATAAAGTGTGGTTATGATGTTCGGACACACCATTACGTTGTGGTGTTCCAGGTGGCGTGAGTTGCAAAACTATTCCACATTATTTCAAATGAAGACCAAACTCACAACTCAAATATTCACCTCCATGATCAGATCATAGAAACTTTATTTTCTTGTTACGATGATTTTCCACTTCACTCTGAAATTCTTTGAACTTTTCAAATGTTTCAGACTTATGTTTCATCAAGTAGATATACCCATATCTGCTCAAATCATCTGTGAAGGTCAGAAAATAACGATACCCGCCGTGAGCCTCAACACTCATTGGACCGCATACATCAGTATGTATTATTTCCAACAAGTCAGTTGCTCGCTCCATTGTTCCGGAGAACGGAGTATTAGTCATCTTGCCCATGAGGCATGGTTCGCAAGCATCAAGTGATTCATAATCTAGTGATTCCAAAAGCCCATCAGCATTGAGTTTCTTCATGCGCTTTACACCAATAGTAGTGTGGCCAGTGAAGTATGGGTACAGTGTTGGGGAACGTAGCATGCAATTTCAAAAAATTTCCTACGATCATGCAAGATCTATCTAGGAGATGCATATCAACGAGAGGGGGAGAGTGTGTCCACGTACCATCATAGACCGAAAGTGGATGCGTTAGTTTAACGCGGTTGATGTAGTCGAATGTCTTCTTGATTCAAACGATCAAGTATCGAACGTACGGCACCTCCGAGTTCAACACACGTTCAGCTCGATGACGTCCCTCGAACTCTTGGTCCAACAAAGTGTCGAGAGAGAGTTTCGTCAGCACGACGGCGTGGTGATGGTGATGGTAAAGTGAAACGCACAGGGCTTCGTCTAAGCACTACGACAATATGACCGGAGGAGTAAACGGTGGAGGGGGGCACCGCACACGGCTAAGAACAATTGATGTGCTTTGGGGTGCCCGCCTGCCCCGTATATAAAGGAGGAGAGGGAGGAGGCTGGCCCTAGGGGTGCGCCAAGTGGGGGGGGGGGAACTGACTTGGACTCCTAGTCCTAGTCGGCCCCCCTTCCTTTCTTTTGGAGGGGGAAAGGGAAGGAGAGGAAGAGGGAGAAGGAAAGGGGGGCTGCACCCCTCCCCTTGCCCAATTCGGACTGCCCATGGGGGGGGGGCATGCGCCACCCCTTGTGGGCTACCCTCTCTCTCCCCTATGGCCCATGTTTGCCCATTACTTTCCTCGGGGGGTTCCGATAACCCCTCGGTACTCCGATAAATATCTGAAACACTCCGAAACCATCCCGGTGTCCGAATACAATCGTCCAATATATCAATCTTTACCTCTCGACCATTTCGAGACTCCTCGTCATGTCCGTGATCTCATCCGGGACTCTGAACAATCTTCGGTCACCAAAACACATAACTCATAATACAAATCGTAATCGAACGTTAAGCGTGCAGACCCTACGGGTTCGAGAACTATGTAGACATGACCGAGACACATATCCGATCAATAACCAACAGAGGAACCTAGATGCTCATATTGGTTCCTACATATTCTACGAAGATCTTTGTCGGTCAAACCGCAATGACAACATACGTCATTCCCTTTGTCATCGGTATGTTACTTGCTCGAGATTCGATCATCGGTATCTTCATACCTAGTTCAATCTCATTACCTGCAAGTCTCTTTACTTATTCCGTAATGCATCGTCCCGCAACTAACTCATTAGTCACCTTGCTTGCAAGGTGTCAGGACCCCGATTGCAAGTCACATCGATCTAGCCGGTAACAGCTCATATCACTTTGTGGCCTCACGCACGGTATTCCCATGGTGTCACCTTACCATGGCCCGGGACCATTTGCGCCTTTTGGCTCATGTATATGATAGTGTCTCTAGCATCCATATGACAGAGAACCCGGGCCGACATGGCTAGTCATGAACCCAAAGCGGCACTAACCTATTGGGACATGCATACATGAATCACATCGAGCATGTCGATCAACAGCGTGTGAATTCGGGCTGTAGCACTGGGCTAACAGGACTCCGGGAACCCAGGCTGTAGCAGGCTAGGCAGGACTCCGGATGTCACCGCGTGACATTTCCCCGAAGGGACAGACACAGGAATGAAGTGAAACACATGCCGGCCAGTCAAGTGTCCTGAGCAGTAGTGCTGGGCTAACAGGACTCCGGTGAACCGGGCTGTACTGGACTACTATGGCTCATGGAAGCACTAGACTACATTTCCCCATAAGAGAGGCTGCCAAGGATAAACAACTAGATTGTCGGATCCCACACATACCAAGCATTTCAACCATACACACAATATGCTCGATATGTGTAAATACAACATGGCATCACAACATAACTCTACAACTCAAGTATTTGTTCATTAGGCTCCGAGGAGCGAGATATTACAAACATGGGTCTCATGACCCAACAATCATAGCATACAATTCAAGCACATGCGGAAGCTTAACATGTATGAGTACAAACATCTATAAATGAAAAAGGCTAAGAAGCCTGACTATCTACCAGATCCTGCTGAGGCACAAGATCATAGCCGAGGTATCAAGCTAAACGTCGAAGTCCACATGGAACTACTAGCGAGACTGACGTCTCTACAAAACATAAAATAAGCAAACGTGAGTACAAAGGTACTCAGCAAGACTTACATCAGAACTAGCTACATATGCATCGGTATTATCATGGGGGGTTGGTGGAGTTTGACTGCAGCAAGCCAGCTTTGACTCAGTGGCTAACCTGAACTATGACTGCAAGCAACTCTTTTGAGGTGGCGCACAGAGTCCACATATTCACCATTCAATACACCACTATGGATCCGCTCTCGTCTCCATACGAGAAGGCCATCCATAGCACTCACACTTATCTTGCGAGTTTTAGAGTATCCACTTTCACTTGTCTATGAACTGTTATAGGCAACCCAGAAGTCCATTACCGCGGACACGGCTATTCGAGTAGATGATGTTGACCCTGCAGGGGTGTACTTCTTCACACACGCTCTCACCACTTACCACCGTTTACACGACATGTACTCGGCAACCTTCAAGCGGAAGCCCAACGAGGGTGTCGGTCACGGTCTACCTAAACACTCAAGTCTCTAGTCCAGGTTTATCACCTATCCAGGTTCCATCCGCAGGGAGTCCGGCCGAGGTTTCCACATACGGCCCCGAACGATGTGAACAGGGTTCCCGAGACACCAAACGGGCGCCCGGTACACCGTGCCACGGTGTATCTACCGCATCATAGCCCACCCCTAGGGTCAACGCTATGCACGGCCTCCAACACATATCCTATAAACACCAAAAACTAGTTGCAACTCCTGGACAGAGGACAAGGGCGATCAAGAAGTCGAGAGGGTCCATTGGTTTCGGGCCCAATGCATGGTAGTAACTGTTTCATGGATCACAAACACAGAACTCAGTTCCTAAGGACAGCTTCAATGAGACAACCCACCATTTACTCCTACATGGCCTCTCACCGCTACCTTTACCAAATCGTGTTCACACACTTAGCTCTCAACAGTAGGACATGTTTACACACCTCCGATTCATCCCCCATGAATCAGACCTGACTCAACTCTAAGCAATAGCAGGCATGACAACAAGCATGAATGAGTAGGCACATCAGGGCTCAAACAACTCCTACTCATGCTAGTGGGTTTCATCTATTTACTATGGCAATGACAAGTCATGCAGAGGATAAGGGGTTCAACTATCGCAGCAAGTAACAGAGGAATCATGTTGTCCTAATGTAGTAAAAGAGAGCAGGAGCGAGAGAGTAGGATTGTATCGGAATGAACAAGGGGGTTTCGCTTGCCTGGCACTTCTGAAGATATTATAGCTCTTCATCGGTGTCATCAATCACATCGTCAGAACGTCGTCTACTGAAGGGGGACAAACACCAGCAAAAGATAAGAACACAATCAATGCATATGCGACAATATGATGCATGATCATGACATGGCAATGTGCTGTGATTTGAGCTAATGCATCTAGTTATGATTTAAATGAAGTTGGTTTGAATACAAGATTCAAATTCCAACTCCATATATGATTATTTAAATGCCCTTTATTTGTTTTGTCCAAAATAGAGGACAAACATTGTTCAAACATGCATAAAAATGGTAAAGATGGATTCCTTGAATTTTTCTGATAATTTTTCATATATAATTTATTTCATTTTGGAGTTACGGTTGAATTTCTATGATTTTTAGAAGTTTATACTAATTTCTGGAATTTTCTGAATTATTTTTAATCCAAAAAACGATTAACTGCGTCAGCAATGTGTAAGCATGACGTTAGCGGGTCAAGGGGCTGGTCCAAGTCGAACCTGACAGTGGGGTCCACACGTCAGTGACACAGTTAACTAACAAGGTTAATTAAAATTAAAATAAACCTAATCTAGTTTAGTTAAGGCATGGGCCCACATGTCAGAGGCTAATTAACTAACTAAATAATTAAAACTAACCTAGGTTAATTAGCAGGGTTGGCCCCATGTGTCAGTGACCCAGGGTGGTCAAACCCTGGTCAGACGGGGTCAAACCCCCGGGTCAACTCACCGGAGTTGACCCGCGGCTCGTCGCTGGCGAAGCCCGAGATGGCGGAGGGCTCGGGATTTGCCCATGGTCGACGGTTTGGCGCGCCGTTTACGGCTACGGATTGCTGGCACACGCGCGCATCCATTCCAGCAAGCAGCGGTAGCTGGGATGGCCGGAGCTGACGCCAGCGAGCCCGGCTGCGGGAGGCCGGAGTTCGGACCTCGACGGAAACGGTGTTGCGGAGCATGAGCGAGCGAAGTAAAATAGTGCGTAGCCTCCTGGGGTCGCCAGGAGCTCGGTGAGGTGCACGAGCATGACTCGTTCGAGCTCAAGCCACGGCGGCGATAAGGCCGGGCGGCGGTGAGCTTCGGTGACGGCGGGGAATGGCGCTACGGCAAGGAAACGACGCGGGGAAGAGTGGGTAACGATGGCGGAGCTCACAGGGAGTCGGACGGCGGTCTCAGCGGGCTCGAGGATGGCCTGATGGTGACGAATCAAGCGGCGGGGATCACCGGCATCGAGGTTGAAGAAGACGTCCGGGACGGCGATGCGGTGCTCCCCCGGTTGTTTGGCTCGGCGTGGACGAGGAGGGCGAAGATGTGGAGCTTCTGAGCACATCGGTGAGGTGAGGCAGTGGCTATGGCCACAGCGGTGCGCGTTGGTGGCGACGGCTGCGCTCGGCGGTTGCGCATAAGAGAAACGGAGGAGGGGGAGGAGCGAGGGGGTTCCAGGGGCGTGCGTGGCGGCGTTGGAGATGTCCAGGCGATGAGGGGGAAGCGGCAGGAAGCAGGAGGTGGCCGGGCGCGTGCCGGCGTGCCTCGGCCACACGCGCTGTCTATTGGCGCGGGGAGGAAGACGACAGGGGAGGGCCAGGTGGGCTGGGCCGGCCACTTGGGCCGCCAGGTGGCTGCACAGGTGAGTTGGCCCAGGTAAGCTCTCTCTCTTCTCTGTCTAATTCTGTTTCTGTTTTCTATTTATGTTATTTTGTTTTGATTTAGTTTATAACCCAAATCATTTTAATAAATCCTGAAAATAATTGTGGGCATTAAATGAATTATTACAGAGGCCCTTAACTATTTTCAAAATTATTGGAGCATTTAAAAATGTTAATAGTATTTAAATGCCCCAATTCAAATACAATATGGATTATTCAAAAATCTAGAATGGCCTAAAAGTATGTGCATCATTTTTGGTAGAGGTTTTCACCTTTATCAAAAATAATGAACTTTTCTAAAGGGCATTCTGGGTTCATTGAAAATATTTTTATTTTTATCCTAATTGCATTTCATTTAGTGCTAGGGCTTGTCATCCCCATTTAAAATTTCAAACAAATATAGACATGATGCATGGATGCTTATGATACTAATTGCAATCAAATTCTAGGGCTGTGACACAAGGCTTATCGTGATGTGCATTACCGAGAGGGCCCAGAGATACCTCTCTAATACTTGGAGTGACAAATCCTAATCTCGATCTATGCCAACCCAACAAACACCTTCGGAGACACCTGTAGAGCATCTTTATAATCACCCAGTTACGTTGTGACATTTGATAGCACACAAGGTGTTCCTCCGGTATTCGGGAGTTGCATAATCTCGTAGTCAAAGGAATATGTATAAGTCATGAAGACAGCAATAGCAATAAAACTTAACGATCATTATGCTAAGCTAACGGGTGGGTCTTGACCATCACATCATTCTCCTAATGATGTGATCTTGTTCATCATATGACAACACATGTCTATGGTCAGGAAACTTAACCATCTTTGATTAATGGGCTAGTCAAGTAGAGTCATACTAGGGACACTCTGTTTTGTCTATGTATTCACACATGTATCAAGTTTCCGGTTAATACAATTCTAGCATGAATAATAAACATTTATCATGATATAAGGAAATATAAATAACAACTTTATTATTCCCTCTATGGAATATTTCCTTTAGTCTCCCACTTGCACTAGAGTCAATAATCTAGATTACATTGTAATGATTCTAGCACCCATGGAGTCTTGCTGCTGATCATGTTTTGCTCGTGGAAGAGGCTTAGTCAACGGGTTTGCAACATTCAGATCTGTACGTATTTTGCAAATCTCTATGTCTCCCTCCTTGACTTGATCGCGGATAGAATTGAAGTGTCTCTTGATGTGTTTGGTTCTCTTGTGAAATCTGGATTCCTTCGCTAAGGCAATTGCTCCAGTATTGTCACAAAAGATTTTCATTGGACCCGATGCACTAGGTATTACACCTAGATCAGATATGAACTCCTTCGTTTACTGCTCCCGAAGTAGCTATGTACTCCACTTCACACATAGATCCAGCCACGAAGCTCTGCTTGGAACTGCACCAACTGACAGCTCCTCCATTCAATATAAATACGTATCCGGTTTGCGACTTAGAGTCATCTGAATCAGTGTCAAAGCTAGTATCAACATAACCATTTACGACAAGCTCTTTGTCACCTCCATAAATGGGAAACATATACTTAGTCCTTTTCGGGTATTTTAGGATGTTCTTGACCGTTGTCCAGTGATCCACTCCTGGATTACTTTGATACCTCCCTGCTAAACTTATAGCAAGGCACACATCAGGTCTAGTACACAGCATTGCATACATGATAGAACCTATGGCTGAGGCATAGGGAATGACTTTTATTTTCTCTCTATCTTCTGCAGTGGTCGGGCATTGAGTCTGACTCAACTTCACACCTTGTAACACAGGCAAGACTTTGACTGATCCATTTTGAACTTCTTCAAAACTTTATCAAGGTATGTGCTTTGTGAAAGTCCAATTAAGCGTCTTGATCTATCTCTATAGATCTTGATGCCCAATATATAAGCAGCTTCACCGAGGTCTTTCGTTGAAAAATTCTTTTTTGTGACTATTTACTGCAAGGCAATAGCCTCACAGTTGAAAATTCTTATTCAAGTATCCTTTTATGCTATCCAGAAATTCTATATCATTTCCAATCAATAGTATGTCATCCACATATAATATTAGAAATGCTATAGAGTTCCCACTCACTTTGTTGTAAATACAGGCTTCTCCAAAAGTCTATATAGAACCATATGCTTTGATCACACTATCAAAGCATATATTCCAACTCCAAGAGGCTTGCACTAGCCCATAAATGGATCGCTGGAGCTTGCACACTTTGTTAGCACCTTTAGGATTTACAAAACCTTCTGGTTGCATCATATACAACTCTTTCTTCAAAGAAATCATAAAATGTGGCAATTGCTAACATGATTCGGATAGACTTAAGCATCGCTACGGGTGAGAAGGTCTCATCGTAGTCAACTCCTTAAACTTGTCGAAAACCTTTCGCAACAAGTCGAGCTTTATAGACAGTAACATTACCATCAACATCAGTCTTCTTCTTGAAGATCCATTTATTTTCTATGGTTTGCCGATCATCGGACAAGTCAACCAAAGTCCATACTTTGTTCTCATACATGGATCCCATCTCAGATTTCATGGCCTCAAGCCATTTTGCAGAATCTGGGCTCATCATTGCTTCATCATAGTTCGTAGGTTCGTCATGGTCTAGTAACATGACTTCTAGAATAGGATTACCGTACCACTCTAGTGCGGAACGTACCTGGTTGACCTATGAGGTTCGGTAGTAACTTGATCTGAAGTTTCATGATCATCATCATTAGCTTCCTCACTAATTGGTGTAGACATCACTGGAACTGATTTCTGTGAACTACTTTCCAATTCGAGAGAAGGTACAACTACCTCATCAAGTTCTACTTTCCTCCCACTCTCTTCTTTCAGGAGAAACTCCTTCTCTAGAAGTATCCATCCTTAGCAACAAATATCTTGCCTTCAGATCTATGATGGAAGGTGTACCCAATAGTTTCTTTTGGGTACCCTAGCATGCATGCATGTTGTAGTTTTTTTTGCATGGAGCATACATACATGTCGACAGGTTCTTTTACTATTTTTAATAGTTTGGATTTATTTTTGAGATTAATTGTTTGGATCCTTCACGCATCGGTAAAAATCTTCAACTCCGTAGCGTGAATGGGTTAGTGTGCACACATGTCTTTGTTGTCCGAACTATGCATATATTAGGTTTTTGTTTTAAGGTTGAATTTGACTCATCTCGAAAAAAAGTTAAACTTGACTCTATTTATGTCCATCACGCACTCATACTAACTGGCTACTAGGACGCAAAAATTGAAAGGGAAACAAACACCATATCACTGGCGGAGCTACATGTAGTGCTGTAGGGGCCATGCCCCCCATCTTAACAAAATGTCCGAAGATTTCTTTGGGAGGTGCTTAATTAGAAAAGGTAGTCTTTGGCCCCCTTAGAATGTGTTGTAGTTTCCTCCCCCCCATCATTCTTTGTCTAGCTCCGCCACTTCACCATGCATACATGGACAAGGATTGGGTAATGTTGGAGTACCATATTTAAATATTATAACTGAGCACTTTTCCAGCCCTCTCAGGCCATCAAAATTTCTATCCGTTGGATAATCTCTTTTAGGATATTTTTTTTGCCATACGATTCGCTCTTAATCCCACTTAAATCGTGCGTACAGGTTGCGCTAGCCTTATCGGGCCGCTGCTCCAGTGGCTTTTTTGGGCATCCGACATTCAATTGGGCCTACTAGCTTAATGGGCCTATACTGATTCCTGTCGATCGCAAAAGTGTATATAGAACCCCCCTAAAAAGTGTATATAGAACCGGGCGGTCGCGACCCTGGTCTTTTTCATATTCTCTCGCTCGTCAATGGCGATCCTGACATGCCGCCGCCATGGACCCCGCTCCTCTCCCCGAGCTCTCCCCCTATCCTGGTGAACCAGATCTTGCTGAGTTCCGCCGCCACCGAGGTCTTTCCTGTAACACCTCGGATGTAACTCTCCCAATTTGTACTCCAACTCTTGCCGTTTCCGGCGTTAAGTTAATTTTTTATCTCGGGTTCGGGTCTTTGTCTCCATGTGTTGTTATCGTTGTCATGCATCTCATATAATGTCATCATGTGCATTGCATTTGCATACGTGTTCGTCTCATGCATTCGAGCATTTTCCCCGTTGTCCGTTTTGCATTCCGGCGCTTCGTTCTCCTCCGGTGGTCATTTCTAGCTTTCTTTTGTGTGTGCGGATTAAACATTTCCGAATTGGACCGAGACTTGCCAAGCGGCCTTGGTTTACTACCGGTAGACCGCCTGTCAAGTTTCGTATCATTTGTACTTCGTTTGATACTCCAACGGTTAACCGAGGGACCAAAAGGCCTCGTGTGTGTTGCAGCCCAACACCCCTCCAATTTGGCCCAAAACCCACCTAAGTCTTCTCCATCATCTAGATCGTTCGATCACAATCGCGTGGCCGAAAGCCGCACCTCATTTGGACTCTCCTAGCTCCCTCTATGGCTATAAATAGACCCCTCTCGAAAAATCCGGATCCTCCCCCGTCCAAACCCTAAAAATCCACCGCACCGCACCGGACTTTGTCCGCCCCGCGCCGGACAAATCCCGCCGCCGCCAGCCACTCCTCGCCCGACATGTGGCGCGCCGCCACCCGCTCCCGCGCCGGCCCGCTCAGCCCGGGGAGAGCCCCGCGGCCCAGCCGCCCGCGCCGCCTCCTTGCGCCCGGCGTCGCCGCCTCCCTCGACTCCGGCGGCCAGCGCCGCCGCACGCCATCGCCGCCCGGCGCCGCGCCTCCTCTCGCCAACCCTGCCGCCTTCTTCCCGCGGTCCGGCCACCGCCGCCACCGCAAGCCGCTGCCTGAGCTCGCCGGCCGGTCGCCGCCCGCGGCCGCCCCGGCCTCCGTGCTCGCCGCTGCCGCCTCCTCTCCGGCCGGCCTCCTCTCCCTCGTCGCCGACTAGTCCTCCGGCGAGCCCCACGCCCTCCTCCGCCGAAACTCCGGCCGACCGGCCTCGTTTTGCGCCAGATCCGGATCGGGTGAATAGTAAACCCTAGATCCGCGGGTGTTTTTTTTCCTAAGTCCCAAAATTCCAGATCCAAGTTGCCATGTTCATAGCCTCGTAACTTTGCATCCGTAGCTCCGATTCATGCATATAGCATATCAAAATGTTCACCTCAGAGAGTACATCATTTCATTCCATTGCATCATTTTCATTTGAGTTCATCTTGATGCTCGAAATGCTGTTAGAAGAGGGCTACTTGAGTTAATTGTCAGATCTGCTACTCCGTTTAGCTTTTTGTCATTTTTGCCATGATTAATGTGTGCATGATATGCCCATGAGTTCTACATATGTTTTGTTAAGGGTTTTGTCATCTTTACAGAGGTGCAACCCATGTATTTTTGTGATGTATGTGGTGACTAGTGCAAGCTTGCAAAGTGGTGCACTTGCTAATTCTGTTTTCAGGGACTTAGCAATTCCACTAAGTCCTTGAGCTATTTATCTCATGATGCCATATGTTTATGTTGTTTCCTAGTGATCCATGCCTCTTTTGAGGATGATCAGTAAGGATGTTTTGTTAATATTGTAGTACTCTATCCATCCATGTCTTTGTTTGCAATTATGGAGCACCCTAGCTTGAGTCAATCGAGCTCTACTTTTGCTACTTCGTGAATCTGGGCAGATTGTCAACTTGTTTGCAATTTTGCCGATGATGTTGTAGTTGATCTGTGCATGCTATGCTATTGTTCTTGCCATGTCTAGCTTGAATTTTGTGCCTTCTTGATGGGTGTATGCTTGTCTTGCCATGACTTGCACCATAGTGAGTGCATCGAGCTCGTAAACATGCCTACTTGAGTTATATTTCAGCATGTGCCAGTTTTCACTGAGTCTGAAAACTGATTATGATTTTGCTATGTTCACATGCTTGCAATTGTATTTTCTGATCCCTTTTGGCTCAAGGTCACTAAGGGACTTTTGTTAAGATCATTGAGTAGCTCCATGCCATGCTTTACTTTGCCATGTTCAGGTCCTGTAGCATGTAGTTTTGTTGCTCCGAAGAGTGCTACCTGATCTGAAATTCCAGACAAGTGTTAATTTCACTAAGCCTGAGATCTGTTTGTCATATGCATTTTTGCCATGATTGTTTGAACCTGTTAATGGATGAATTGGCCGTAGCTCAGTGCTAGACTTTTGTTAAGCATCTTGAATGCATCCCTGCCATGTATTTTGTTGTCATGTTTGGTTGCTGTAGCATGTTCATCTCATTGCATTTAGATGGCTACTTGCTGTAAATCGCAGACCGGTGTCATTTTTGAATCGCTCGCCATTTCCAAACTGTAACTCCGATTCCGGCATTCTTTATATAGTTTTCAAGCGATTTCATCTCATCTTTCCAGTAGCACACTTGGATTTCCAAGTTGAGGCCAGGTTCATGCATTTCCTGTCATATCTTGCATTTCGCATCCTGCATCGCATCCCGCATAGCATACCATCTTTGCATTGTGTTGTTTGAGTTTGCACGTGGTTGATTGTATCCTTATTGCTTGTTTGTCTTGTTTGGGTAGAGCCGGGAGACAAGTTCGCTAACGAGGAGCCCGTTGAGTTTGCTTTCGAGGATCCAGTTAACTCTGACAACTGTGCAGGCAAGATGATCATACCCTCGAAATCACTACTATCTTTGCTATGCTAGTTTGCTCGCTCTTTTGCTATGCCAATGCTACGATGCCTACCACTTGCTTGCAAGCCTCCAAATTGCCATGGAAAACCTCTAACCCACCTTGTCCTAGCAAACTGTTGATTGGCTATGTTACCGCTTTGCTCAGCCCCTCTTATAGCGTTGCTAGTTGCAGGTGAAGATTGGAAGCCGTTCCTTGTTGGAACCCTTATTTACTTGTTGGGATATCATTATATTGCCATGTTATCTTAATGCATCTATATACTTGGTAAAGGGTGGAAGGCTCGGCCTCTCGCCTAGTGTTTTGTTCCACTCTTGTCGCCCTAGTTTTCGTCATATCGGTGTTATGTTCCCGGATTTTGCGTTCCTTACGCGGTTGGGTTATAATGGGAACCCCTTGATAGTTCGCCTTTATTAAAGCTTTTCCAGCAATGCCCAACCTTGGTTTTACCATTTGCCACCTAGCCTTTTCTTTCCCTTGGGTTCTGCAGACTCAAGGGTCATCTTTTTTAAACCCCCCCGGGCCAGTGCTCCTCTGAGTGTTGGTCCAAATAGAGCCACTTGCAGCGCCACCTCGGGGCAACTTGAGGGTTGGTTTTAGTTGTACGTAGTGTTCATCTGAGTGTGCCCTGAGAAAGAGATATGTGCATCTCCTATCGGGATTTGTCGGCACATTCGGGCGGTGTTGCTGGATTTGTTTTAACCTGTCGAAATGTCTTGAAGAACCGAGATACCGAGTCTGATCGGAATGTCTTGGGAGGAGGTCTATTCCTTCGTTGACCGTGAGAGCTTGTCATGGGCTAAGTTGGGACTCCCCTGCAGGGATTTGAACTTTCAAAAGCCGTGCCCGCGGTTATGGGCAGATGGGAATTTGTTAATGTCCGGTTGTAGATAACTTGAACCTTAACTTAATTTAAAATGAATCAACTGAGTGTGTTACCGTGATGGCCTCTTCTCGGCGGAGTTCGGGAAGTGGACACGGTGTTGGAGTAATGTTTGCGCAGGTTATTTCTCTAGTTTCTCGCTCGTGCTTTGCCTCCTCTTCTCGCTCTCTTTTGCGAATAGGTTAGCCACCATATTTGCTAGTCGCTTGCTGCAGCTCCACTCATATTTACCTTGCCTTACCTACAAGCTTAAATAGTCTTGATCGCGAGGGTGCGAAGTTGCTGAGTCCTTGTGGCTCATAGATTACTATTACACCAGATGTAGGGCCTGATGATTCCGCTCCAGGTGACGCGCTTGAGCTCAAGTGGGAGTTCGACGAAGACTCTCAACGTTACTATGTTTCCTTTCCTGATGATCAGTAGTGGCGCCTAGTTGGGGGTGAACGGGACCGTTGTCGCATGTTGGGTTCTCTTTTATTTTGGCGCCGTAGTCGGGCCATGAGTGTTTGGATGATGTAATGTTATTTATGTACTTGATTGACGTGGCGAGTGTAAGCCAACTATTGTTATCTCCCCTTTATTATCTATGTTACATGGGATGTTGTGAAGATTGCCTAACTTGCGACATATGCCTTCAATGCGATTATGTCTCTAAGTCGTGCCTCGACACGTGGGAGCTATAGTCGCATCGAGGGTGTTACATTGCCCCCCCTCCTCCAAAGAGGAGTGATCTCAGTGCCCGACCATCGACGTCTATCTCCTCCTGCACAGCGTCATCTCAATCCACCGCCGAGGTCCTCTCCATGCACCTCCGCCAAATCCTCGGGCACGATCACACCGAAGTGCGACACTCCTCTGACCCAACTCCAAGGCGTCCAGCACCTCGCAACACCGACCGACCGCTCCCCCGTCCTCCCCCGACCCATGTCCAACGCGTGCAGCCCTTTCCGGGTCCCTCTTGAATGCCACCAATCGAGTTGCATAAGTAGTTTTTTCCTTACTTCCTTATTGAACATAGACATCATTAGTGGATGCGGTGAGTAGTTTGATTGCATCATACATGTTTCTAGTGTGTAAGAGGTATGCATTATTGATACGTCTCAAACATATCTATAATTTCTGATTGTTCCATGCTATTATATCATCCATCTAGGATGCTTTATATGCATTTATATGCTATTTTATATGATTTTTGGGACTAACCTATTAACCTAGAGCCCAGTGCCAGTTTCTGTTTTATTCCTTGTTTTTGAGTTTTACAGAAAAGGAATACCAAACAGAGTCCAATGGATGTGCCAATTTTGGACCATTTTTTATGGACCAAAAGAAGCCCCCGGAGTAAAAGAGTTGGGCCAGAAGAGTCCCGGGCCGTCCATGAGGGTGGGGGCACGCCCTACCCCCCGGGCGCATCGCCCTATCTCGTGGATGACTCGGGAACCCCCCTGACTTGTTCCCGACGCCAAAAATTCCTATAAATACAGAAACCTTCAAAAAATAAGCTAGATCGGGAGTTTCGCCGCCGCAAGCCTCTGTAGCCATCAAAAACCAATCTAGACCCATTCTGGACCCTGCCAGACGGGGGAATCCCTCTTCGGTGGCCATTGATACGTCCATTTTGCATCATGCTTTTATATCAATATTTATTGCATTATGGGCTGCTATTACACATTATGTCACAATACTTATGCCTATTCTCTCTTATTTTACAAGGTTTACATGAAGAGGGAGAATGCTGGCAGCTGGAATTCTGGGCTGGAAAAGGAGCAAATATTAGAGACCTATTCTGCACAACTCCAAAAGTCCTAACACTTCACGGGAGCAAGTTTCAGAATATATAAAAAATATTGGGCGAAAGAAGTACCAGAGGGGGGCCACCCACCATCCACGAGGGTGGGGGGCGCGCCCCCTACCTCGTGGGCCCCCTGGCAGCCCTCTGATGCCCATCTTCTGCTATATGAGGTCTTTCGTGGAGGAAAAAATCATAAGCTAGCTCACGGGACGAAACTCCGCCGCCACGAGGTGGAACCTTAGCGGAACCAATCTCGGGCTCCAGCGGAGCTGTTCTGCCGGGGAAACTTCCCTCCGGGAGGGGGAAATCATCATCATTGTCATCACCAATGATCCTCTCATTGGGAGGGGGTCTATCTCCATCAACATCTTCATCAGCGCCATCTCATCTCAAACCCTAGTTCATCTCTTGTATCCAATCTTTGTCCCAAAGCCTTAGATTGGTACATGTGGGTTGCTAGTAGTGTTGATTACTTTTTGTAGTTGATGCTAGTTGGTTTATTCGGTGGAAGATCATATGTTCAGATCCTTTATGCATATTAATACCCCTCTGATTATGAACATGAATATGATTTGTGAGTAGTTACGTTTGTTCCTGAGGACATGGGAGAAGTCTTGCTATAAGTCATCATGTGAATTTGGTATTCGTTCGATATTTTGATGAGATATATGTTGTATTTCCTCTAGTGGTGTCATGTGAACATCGACTACATGACACTTCACCATTGTTTGGGCCTAGGGGGAAGGCATTGGGAAGTAATAAGTAGATGATGGGTTGCTAGAGTGACAGAAGCTTAAACCCTAATTTATGAGTTGCTTCGTAAGGGGCTGATTTGGATCCATATGTTTCATGCTATGGTTAGGTTTACCTTAATACTTCTTTTTGTAGTTGCGGATGCTTGCAATAGGGGTTAATCATAAGTGGGATGCTTGTCCAAGGAAGGGCAGTACCCAAGCACCGGTCCACCCACATATCAAATTATCAAAGTACTGAACGCGAATCATATGAACGTGATGAAAACTAGCTTGACGATAATTCCCATGTGTCCTCGGGAGCGCTTTCCTTTATATAAGAGTTTGTCTAGGCTTGTCCTTTGCTACAAAAAGGATTGGGCCATCTTGCTGCACCTTATTTACTTTTATTACTCGTTACCCGTTACAAATTACCTTATCACAAAACTATCCGTTACCGATAATTTCAGTGCTTGCAGAGAATACCTTACTGAAAACTGCTTATCATTTCCTTCTGCTCCTCGTTGGGTTCGACACTCTTACTTATCGAAAGGACTATGATAGATCCCCTATACTTGTGGGTCATCAAGACTCTTTTCTGGCGCCATTGCCGGGGAGTGAAGAGCCTTTGGTAGGTGGAATTTGGTAAGGAAAAATTTATATAGTGTGCTGAAATTTACTATCACTTGTTACTATGGAACCTAATCCTTTGAGGGGCTTGTTCGGGGTATCTTCACCCCGACCAGTAGAGCAAAGAGTTGCTCCTCAACCTACTGAACCTACTGAAAATGTTTACTTTGAAATTCCTTCGGGTATGATAGAGAAACTGCTAGCTAATACTTTCACAGGTGATGGAACATTACATCCCGATTTGCACCTAATCTATGTGGATGAAGTTTGTGGATTATTTAAGCTTGCATGTATGCCTGAGGATGTTATCAAGAAGGTCTTCCCTTTATCTTTGAAGGGAAAGGCATTGACATGGTTTAGGCTATGTGATGATATGGTATCATGGAACTACAATCGATTGAAATTGGAATTTCATTAGAAGTTTTAACCTATGCATCTTGTTCATCGTGATCGTAATTATATATATAATTTTTGGCCATAAGAAGGAGAAAGCATCGCTCAAGCTTGGGGGAGGCTTAAGTCAATGCTATATTCATGCCCCAATCATGAGCTCTCAAGAGAAATTATTATTCAAAAAATTTATGCTCGGCTTTCTCTTGATAATCGCTCCATGCTCGATACTTCTTGTATTGGCTCTTTTATGATGAAGACTATTGAATTCAAATGGGATTTATTGGAAAGAATTAAACGCAACTCTGAAGATTGGGATCTCAATGAAGGTAAGGAGTCAGGTATAATACCTAAGTTTGATTGTGTTAAATATTTTATGGATACCAATGCTTTCCGTGAATTTAGCACTAAATATGGACTTGACTCTGAGATAGTAGCTTCTTTCTGTGAATCCTTTGCTACTCATGTTGATCTCCCTAAGGAGAAGTGGTTTAAATATAATCCTCCCATTGAAGTAAAAGTAGTTGCACCTATTAAAGTTGAAGAAAATACTATCACTTATAATGATTCTGTTGTTCCTACTACTTATATCGAGAAACCACCTTTCCCTGTTAGAATAAAGGATCATGCTAAAGCTTCAACTGTGGTTTGTAAGAGTAATACTAGAACACCTACCCCCTCTGAGCAAATTAAAGTTGAACCTAGTGTTGCTATGGTTAAGATCTCTTGGCTGATAATATTGATGGGCATGTTATTTACATCTGTGATGAAGCTGCTAGAATTGCTAGACCTGATACTAAAAATAAACATAGACCTGCATGCCTGTTATTTCTATTAAAATAGGAGATCATTGCTATCATGGCTTATGTGATATGGGTGCTACCGCAAGTGCAATACCTCATTCCTTACATAAAGAAATTATGCATGATATTGCACCTGCTGAGATAGAGGAAATTGACGTTACAATTAAGCTTGCCAATAGAGACACCATTTCACCAGTTGGGATTGTTAGAGATGTTGAAGTCTTGTGTGGGAAAGCTAAATATCCTGTCGATTTTCTTGTTCTTGGTTCCCCACAAGATAACTTTTGTCCCATTATATTTGGTAGACCCTTCTTGAATACTGTTAATGCTAAGATAGACTGCAATAAGGATATTGTTTCTGTTGGTTTAGGGGATATGTCTCATGAATTTAACTTTGCTAAATTTCATAAACAAACCCATGATAAAGAATTGCCTAGTAAAGATGAAATTATTTGTCTTGCTTCTGTTGTCGTGCCCCCTAATGATCCTTTAGAACAACATTTGCTAGACCATGAAAATGATATGTTTATGAATGAAAGAAGGGAAATAGATGAAATATTCTTCAAATAGGGACCTATTTTGAAACACAACTTGCCTATTGAAATCCAAGGGGATCCTCCTCCACCCAAGGGTGATCCCGTGTTTGAGCTTAAACCATTGCCTGATACTCTTAAATATGCTTATCTTGATGAGAAAGAGATATATCATGTTATTATTAGTGCTAACCTTCCAAAGCATGAAGAAAAGAAACTATTGAAAACTCTAAAGAAGCATCATGCTGCTATTGGATATACTCTTGATGATCTTAAGGGCATTAGTCCCACTCTATGCCAGCACAAAATAGAATTGGAGAAAGACGCAAAACCGGTTGTTGATCACCAGCGACGGTTAAATCCTAAGATGAAAGAAGTGGTAAGAAAAGAGATACTAAAGCTTCTAGAGGCAGGTATAATTTATCCCGTTGCTGATAGTCAGTGGGTAAGTCCTGTCCATTGTGTCCCTAAGAAGGGAGGTATTACTGTTGTTCCTAATGATAAAGAAGAATTGATCCCACAAAGAATTGTTACAGGTTATAGAATGGTAATTGATTTCCGCAAATTAAATGAAGCTACTAAAAAGGATCATTACCCTTTACCTTTTATTGATCAAATGCTAGAAAGATTATCCAAACATACACATTTTTGCTTTCTAGATGGTTATTCTGGTTTCTCTCAAATACCTGTGTCAAAAGAGGATCAAGAAAAGACAACTTTTACTTGCCCTTTATGTGCCTTTGCTTATAGACATATGCCTTTTGGTTTATGCAATGCACCTGCTACCTTTCAAAGATGTATGACTCCTATATTCTCTGACTTATGTGAAAAGATTGTTGAGGTATTCATGGATGATTTTTCTATTTATGGAACTTCTTTTGATGATTTCTTAAGCAACCTTGATCGAGTTTTGCAGAGATGTGAAGAAACTAATCTTGTCTTGAATTGGGAGAAGTGCCACTTTATGGTTAATGAAGGTATTGTCTTGGGGCATAAAATTTCTGAAAGAGGTATTGAAGTTGATAAAGCTAAAGTTGATGCTATTGAAAAGATGCCGTGTCCTAAGGACATTAAAGGTATAAGAAGTTTCCTTGGTCATGCAGTTTTTATAGGAGGTTCATTAAGGACTTCTCTAAAATTTCTAGGCCTCTGACTAATCTCTTACAAAAAGATGTTCCTTTTGTCTTTGATGATGATTGTGTAGAAGCATTTGAAATACTTAAGAAAGCTTTGATTTCTGCACCTATTGTTCAGCCTCCTGATTGGAATTTACCATTTGAAATTATGTGTGATGCTAGTGATTATGCTGTAGGGGTTGTTCTAGGACAAAGAGTTGATAAGAAATTAAATGTTATCCAATATGCTAGTAAAACTCTAGACAGTGCCCAAAGAAATTATGCTACTACTGAAAAGGAATTTTTAGCAGTTGTATTTGCTTGTGATAAGTTCAGACCTTATATTGTTGATTCTAAAGTAACTATTCACACTGATCATGCTGCTATTAAATATCTTATGGAAAAGAAAGATGCTAAACCTAGACTTATTAGATGGGTTCTCTTGCTACAAGAATTTGATTTGCATATTATTGATAGAAAGGGAGCTGAGAACCCCGTTGCAGACAACTTGTCTAGGTTAGAGAATGTTCTTGATGACCCACTACCTATTGATGATAGCTTTCCTGATGAACAATTAGCTGTCATAAATGCTTCTCGTACTGCTCCATGGTATGCTGATTATGCTAATTATATTGTTGCTAAATTTATACCACCTAGTTTCACATACCAGCGAAAGAAAAAGCTCTTCTATGATTTAAGACATTACTTTTGGGATGACCCACACCTTTATAAAGAAGGAGTAGATGGTGTTATTAGACGTTGTGTACCTGAGCATGAACAGGAACAGATCCTACGCAAGTGTCACTCTGAGGCTTATGGAGGACACCATGCTGGAGATAGAACTGCACATAAGGTATTGCAATCCGGTTTTTATTGGCCTACTCTTTTCAAGGGCGCCCGTAAGTTTGTCTTGTCTTGTGATGAATGTCAAAGAATTGGTAATATTAGTAGACGTCAAGAAATGCCTATGAATTATTCACTTGTTATTGAACCATTTGATGTTTGGGGCTTTGATTATATGGGACCGTTTCCTTCCTCTAATGGGTATACACATATTTTAGTTGTTGTTGATTACGTTACTAAGTGGGTAGAAGCTATTCCAACTAGTAGTGCTGATCATAACACCTCTAATAAGATGCTTAAAGAAGTTATTTTTCCGAGGTTTGGAGTCCCAAGATACTTAATGACTGATGGTGGTTCACATTTTATTCATGGTGCTTTTCGTAAAATGCTTGCTAAGTATGATGTTAATCATAGAATTGCATCTCCATATCATCCACAGTCTAGTGGTCAAGTAGAATTGAGAAATAGAGAGCTTAAATTAATTTTGCAAAAGACTGTTAATAGATCTAGAAAGAATTGGTCCAAGAAACTTGATGATGCATTATGGGCTTATAGAACTGCATATAAAAATCCTATGGGTATGTCTCCGTATAAAATGGTTTATGGAAAAGCATGTCACTTACCTCTCGAACTAGAACATAAGGCATATTGGGCCATTAAAGAGCTCAATTATGATTTCAAACTTGCCGGTGAGAAGAGGCTTTTTGACATTAGCTCACTTGATGAATGGAGAACCCAGGCCTATGAGAATGCCAAACTGTTTAAAGAAAAAGTTAAAAGATGGCATGATAAAAGGATACAAAACGTGAGTTTAATGTAGGTGATTATGTATTGTTATACAACTCTCGTTTAAGATTTTTTGCAGGAAAACTCCTCTCTAAATGGGAAGGTCCTTACGTCATCGAGGAGGTCTATCGTTCCACTGCCATAAAAATCAACAACTTTGAAGGCACAAATCCGAGGGTGGTGAACGGTCAAAGAATCAAACATTATATCTCAGGTAATCCTATAAATGTTGAAACTAATGTTATTGAAACCATAACCCCGGAGGAATACATAAGGTACACTTTCCAGAATGTTTCAGACTCCGAAAAGGAATAGGTATGAGGTACGGTAAGTAAACTGACTCCAAAACAGTTCTAATAGCAATTTTTATCCGTTTTGGAATATTTAAGAAAATAGGAAAATAAGAAGCAGTCCGGGAAGGACACGAGGCATCCACGAGGGTGGAGGGCGTGCCCCCTGCCTCGTGGGCGCCTCGTGTGCTCTCTGGACTCCGTTTTCTTGCACGATACTTCTTTTGGCCGGTAAAAATTCATTATATAATCTCCCGAAGGTTTTGACCACCGTACCACGCAAATATCTCCTATTTTTGTTTCGAGCTATTTTCTGCCAGGGTTGTCAAGGCCAGGCATCATGTCGTCTCCCTCCTCCTCCGACAATGAGGGCAATGATGCTTGGATAATGAAGATAGATCTGAAGAGACAAGAGCCCGGAGAGATCAGCAAGGATGATGGGATCAATAAGGCCGTGGGGGATCAAGTTCCGGCAGTAGCAGACGAAGACATCCTTCAACCTCATCACAATCTCTTTACCCCAATGGAGATTGAAGCTTTCAAGATGATTGAGTTAGCTCGCATTCAAAACAAGTATCTCACCAGTGAAAATATTTTGTTGAAGGAGCATATCATCGCACTCAAGGGCATTATCCGCAAATTGGAGGATCTCCTACGCTCGATGTGCAACTATCCATCATCACCAACACCTTCTTCACCAACAAAGAAGAACTGAGTATCGGGTATGGGCACTCCCCTTGGCAGCTGCCAAGCTTGGGGGAGTGCCCCGGTATTGTATCACCATCACACTTTTATCTTTACCGTTTTTCTTAGTTCAATCCTTTTTGGTAATACCTTGATCTAGTAGAATAAAGTTTTAGTATGATCTAGTTTTGAGTTTTGCTTTATTATCCTTCTATGTAATCGAGTCCGTGAGCTATATATAATAAAGAGTAGTGTTGAGTCAAGGGCTTGATTATCTTGCTATGATCTTGAGGGAATAAAATAAAAGAGAAGAATAAAAAGAAATAAAGAGATCATATGGATCTTATGGAGAGTAATGACTTCACATATAAAGAGTATGATGAATAAAAATTGTTGAGAGTTGACAAACATAGTTTTGGTCATCGTTGCAATTAATAGGAAGTAATAAAGAAAGAGAGGTTTTCACATATAAATATACTATCTTGGACATCTTTTATGATTGTGAGCACTCATTAAAATATGACATGCTAAAGAGTTGATGTTGGACAAGGAAGACAACATAATGGGTTATGTTTTCTTACATCTGAAGTAAATTATATTGCAATGGATCATCCAACATGTTGAGCTTGCCTTTCCCTCTCATGCTAGCCAAATTCTATGCACCAGGTAGAGATACTACTTGTGCTTCCAAATATCCTTAAACCTAGTTTTGCCATGAGAGTCCACAATATCTACCTATGGATTGAGTAAGATCCTTCAAGTAAGTTGTCATCGTTGCAAGCAATAAAAATTGCTCTCTAATTATGTATGATTTATTAGTGTGGAGAAAATAAGCTTTATACGATCTTGTGATGTGGAAGAAATAAAAGCGACGGACTGCATAATAAAGGTCCATATCACAAGTGGAAATATAAGGTGACGTTCTTTCACATTAAGATTTTGTGCATCCAACCATCAAAGCACATGACAACCTCTGCTTCCCTCTACGAAGGGCCTTACTTTTATTCTTGTCTTATACTTCATGCAAGAGTCATGGTGATCTTCACCTTTCCTTTTTACATTTTATCCTTTGGCAAGCACAATGTGTTGGAAAGATCCAGATATATATAGCTAATTGGATGTGAGTTTTCATGAACTATTATTGTTGACATTACCCTTGAGGTAAAAGGTTGGGAGGCAAAACTATAAGCCCCTATCTTTCCTGTGTCCGACTAAAACTTCATAACCATAAATATTGCGTGAGTGTTAGCAATTGTGAAAGACTGAATGATGGTTGAGTATGTGGACTTGCTGAAAAGCTCTTATATTGACTCTTTCCTATGTTATGATAAATTGCAATTGCTTCAATGACTGAGATTATAGTTTGTTAGTTTTCAATGAAGTTTCTGATTCATACTTGAAATTGTGATGAATTGTTACTTTAGCATAAGAATCATATGACATATATATATATATATATATATATATATATATATATATATATATATATATATATGTTGCTGTTATAAGAATGATCATGATGCCTTCATGTCCGTATTTTATTTTATCGACACCTCTATCTCTAAACATGTGGACATATTTTTCGATCTCGGCTTCCGCTTGAGGACAAGCAAGGTCTAAGCTTGGGGGAGTTGATACGTCCATTTTGCATCATGCTTTTATATCGATATTTATTGCATTATGGGCTGCTATTAAACATTAAGTCACAATACTTATGCCTATTCTCTCTTGTTTTACAAGGTTTACATGAAGAGGGAGAATGCCGACAGCTGGAATTCTGGGCTAGAAAAGGAGCAAGTATTAGACACCTATTCTGCACAACTCCAAAAGTCCTGAAACTTCACGGGAGCAAGTTTCAGAATATATAAAAAATATTGGGCAAAAGAAGTACCAGAGGGGGTCCACCCACCATCCACGAGTGGGGGCGCGCCCCTGCCTCGTGGGCCCCCTGGCAGCCCTTTGATGCCCATCTTCTGCTATATGAGGTCTTTCGTGAAGGAAAAAATCATAAGCTAGCTCACGGGACGAAACTCCGCCGCCACAAGGAGGAACCAATCTAGGGCTTTGGCGGAGCTGTTCTGCCGGGGAAACTTCCCTCTGGGTGGGGGAAATCATCACCATCGTCATCACCAACGATCCTCTCATCGGGAGGGGGGCAATTTCCATCAACATCTTCACCAGCACCATCTCATCTCAAACCCTAGTTCATCTCTTGTATCCAATCTTTGTCCCAAAGCCTCAGATTGGTACCCGTGGGTTGCTAGTAGTGTTGATTACTCTTTTTAGTTGATGCTAGTTGGTTTATTCGGTGGAAGATCATATGTTCAGATCCTTTATGCATATTAATACCCCTCTGATTATTAACATGAATATGAATTTGTTAGTAGTTACGTTTGTTCCAGAGGACATGGGAGAAGTCTTGCTATAAGTAGTCATGTGAATTTGGTATTCGTTCGATATTTTGATGAGATGTAAGTTGTCTTTCCTCTAGTGGTGTCATGTGAATGTCGACTACATGACACTTCACCATTGTTTGGTCCTAGGGGAAGGCATTGGGAAGTAATAAGTAGATTATGGGTTGCTAGAGTGACAGAAGCTTAAACCCTAGTTTGTGAGTTGCTTCGTAAGGGGCTGATTTGGATCCATATGTTTCATGCTATGGTTAGGTTTACCTTAATACTTCTTTTTGTAGTTGCGAATGCTTGCAATAGGGGTTAATCATAAGTGGGGTGATTGTCCAAGGAAGGGTAGTACCCAAGCACCGGTCCACCCACATATCAAATTATCAAAGTACCAAACGCGAATCATATGAACGTGATGAAAACTAGCTTGACGATAATTCCCATGTGTCCTCGGGAGCGCTTTCCTTTATATAAGAGTTTGTCCAGGATTGTCCTTTTCTACAAAAAGGATTGGGCCATATTGTTGCACCTTATTTACTTTTATTACTTGCTACCCGTTACAAATTACCTTATCACAAAACTATCTGTTGCCGATAATTTCATTGCTTGCAAAGAATACTTTACTGAAAACTACTTATCATTTCCTTCTGATCCTCGTTGGGTTCAACACTCTTACTTATCAAAAGGACTACGATAGATCTCCTATACTTGTGGGTCATCGGCCATCTTCATCATCCCGGTGCTCTTCATGACGAGGAGGGAGTAGTTCACCCTCGGGGCTGAGGGTATGTACCAGTAGCTATGTGTTTGATCTCTCTCTCTCTCTAGTGTTCTTGATTCGGAATGATTTTGATGTATCGTGAGCTTTGCTATTATAGTTGGATCTTATGATGTTTCTCCCCCTCTACTCTCTTGTGATGAATTGAGTTTTCCCTTTGAAGTTATCTTATCGGATTGAGTCTTTAAGGATTTGAGAACACTCACTACAAAAAAGACACATCCGTGACATTTTGGGCCGAACGAATTTTTTTCTGTCATACATATGACACTTCTATGACGATAATTGTGACAAAACCCGTTATCATCATCAATGTGGTGGGCTCCTACTTCTATGACAAAAAATCATGACAGAAAATGGGCTTTTCGTCCTGGGCGGGCCGGAGACGCAGCTGCATGACATTCTTTCGGCCGTCCATGACGGAAAAAAACCATGGTAGAAGCAAGGGCGAGGAAAATTTTGGGGAGTTCCCAGTTACGGTGGGAGGTCGGGGGCTGAGCGATGTGCGTTTCTCTCGTACATGTACGCACGTGTGTGCGAGGCATTGGCTCTAACTGAACCCGAGCGAGGCATTGGGATCTAACTGAATGCGAGCGATTGCACTGCAGGCTACACGTCACTGAACCCGAGCGATCGATCAATGGCTGTTAACTGAACCCGATCGAGCGATTCCTTCGCTACTAGTGCTAACTGAAGCCGATCGATGCTTCCTCTGGGATGAACATTGAGCGTTGCGGGGGGGGGGGGGGGTTGGATGAACAGTGAGTGGTGGCATTGCCTCTGGATGAACAGGACCCGGTGGTGTGGTGGAGGGCTGGACGAACAGTAGATGGTGGAGGGGTGCCCGTGGAGGGGTGGTTGAACAGGACCCCGTGGTGTGGAGGGCTGGACTAACAGTAGATGATGGAGGGGTGCCCGTGGAGGGGTGGTTGAACAGTAGCCGGTGGAGTAGCGCGCGGTGGAGGCTAGATGAACAAGAGCCCGTGGAGGCTGGAGGAGGTCGACGGTAGCCCGTGGAGGCTGGAGGAGGTCGACGGTGGAGATGAACAGTATCCCGTGGAGTCCCGTTTTGCGGTACGCCAGACCCCTCCCGATGAACAGAACCCCCATTTCGACCGTAGCGCTCCAACACAAGTCCGTTTCGTCCATTTTGTGGTACACCACACCCCTCCCGATGAACAGGACCCCCGTTTCGACTGTAGGAGGTCCGTTTCGTCCGTTTTGCAGTACGCCACACCCCTCCCTATCAATAGGACCCCCGTTTCGACCGTAGGAGGTCCATTTCCTCCATTTTGCGGTACGCCAGACCCCTCCCGATCAACAGGACCCCGTTTAGGCCTCGTCTCCATTGCCTGTTCCGTCCAAGCCCTCCCGATGAACACGACCACGCATTCCGTTCCGACCCAGCCGGTTGGCTCCCACGCGTTCTGTTGCCTCCCAATGAACACGACGCATTCCGTTGCCTCCCCATGAACACGACGACGACGTTGTTTCTCCATTCCGACCCAGCCATGTACACAAGCCCTGGCCGTACGTATGTGCGAGTAGGCATTCGAGACCCCGCCCGTATGTACACATACGTGGCCGTATTTTCTTTCTTGCACCCTGGCCGCTGTACGTACATGTACATGCTACGTGCGCGCCTCTACTACGACACGTACGCGCCTCTACTACGACACGTGCGCGCCTCTACATCCACCAGTATATATGTACGTACACGTTCGCGACCAGAATGACAATGCTACGTACGCTTTGACCAGGTGGGTCCCGACTGTCAGGTACTTCCTTGCCTGCGAAGATGTAGCTGGTGGGTCCTAGCAGTCAGGGGGGCGAATCATTTTTTTCCCGGACGCACTTCCTTGCATGCGAAGATGTAGCTGGTGGGTCCCAGCAGTCAGGGGCAAACATTTTTTCGCGAAATATGGTGGCCCATCTGGTGGGTCCCTGCTGTTAGGTGGAGGAATAATTATTTTGCACGTAATAAGGAGGCACTTCCTTGCTGCGGCCATGGACCCAGCTGTCAGCCTCTCCACGTACAGTCCACGTCCAATGGAAGCCGTTCCTTGACCACGTTGACCATGCCGCGCTGAGAGCACCAGGGCGGTGGACGACAGCAAGGCCTAGGAAGGGGACGGCGCGGAGTCGGAGAAGATGCGGCAGTGGATGCCCACGCGTAGAGGAGTACGAGGGTTCACTGGTTCGCTGCGGTGTGTGGCTGCAGTCGCCGCAGAATAACATGGGGTATGGGTGACTAGAGGGATGGCCTGGCCAGCGGTGGGAGTAGTAGGGGCAGTGAGGCCTCCGTCGCATCGCGGGCGACCACGGGAGGCAGGAGGACGAGGCACGACCGGTGCTGGTTTGGGCGGCTGGAGCAAGAAGAACAGAGGTGGAAGAAGCACTACGACCGTTGGATGGACATCGTACGGTCACTGGAGCTCGAATCGTGCATATTGACTAAGTTGACAAAGCCCTCCATCCCCGTCAACTTAGTAGGCCCACAAGTCAGCCTGCCACTATACTGGGTCCCAGCCAGCCTGTCACTGAGTATTCATTTTTTTGTGCGTAATAAGGAGGCACTTCCTTGCATGCGAAGATATAGCTGGTGGGTCCGAGCTGTCAGCGACGGTAACGTTTTTTCGCGAAATACAGAGGCCCTTTCGGTGGGTCCCTGATGTCAGGTGGAGGAATCATTATTTTGCGCGTAATAAGGAGGCATTTCCTTGCGTGCGGCCATGGACCCAGCTGTCGGCCTCTCCACGTACAGTCCACTTCAGATGCATGTCAGTCGTTGACCACGTCGACCAGGCCGCGCCAAGAGCACCAGGGCGGTGGACGATGGCGAGGCTAGGAAGGGAACGACACGGAGGCAGGGAAGACTCTGCAGTTGTTTCCCACGCAGGGGGGGAGGAGTACGACTGTACAAGGGTTTACTGGTTCGTCTGCCGTCACCGGAGAATAACAGCAGGTGTGGGTGAGTAGAGGGATGGCTAGGCCAGCGATGGGAGTACGGTGGGGTGGTGAGGCCTGCACGGCAGCACAGCCGGCCGGGGGGAGGAGGGAGCAGGCAGTCCCGCCGGCGCTTGTTTGAGCGGCTGGAGCAGGAAGAGCAGAGATTAAAGAAGCACGACGGCCGTTGGATGGCCATCCAACAGTCACTGCTTGTGCGTCAACCTTTTTTTAGGAAAGCCTCAAATCTGTGGAAAACAGCATACAACCCATCTGCCATTATTTCTAATAATTTACAGCCCATTTGCTAAGTATTAAGGCATTTTTGGAGCCCATATTCTTTTTGTTAGCATTACAGCCCATATTGTGGCCACGGTTATAAAATTATACGAAATTTTGCATATTTTGGTGCTGTCCAAACTGTTTTTAATCCTGAAATTTCGACTCACATTCAAACTGATTTTAAAAATAAATGTATATCAATATAAAATCCAATAAATTCTCCACGCATAAAAATTAATGTAATTTAAAATCTCGAAATGAAAAAAAAGATATTTGAAACTAATTGCCGGTTTGATGGGTTTTAAAAATGTATAGCCCATTTCTCATTACTGATGGGCCATTTTCTTGGCCAAACGGATGAAAGCTCTCCTCATCTTGAAAGATTTGTAGCCCAACAGGCCTAACAAAGCGACTTATTTGGCAAATCACAAAAAAACTGGGTTGTGGTCGTGGACCCAGCTGTCAGCCTCTCCACGTATAGTACTCTTCCGATGGAATGTCGTTGACAAAGTTGACCACGCCGCGCCGAGAGCACCAAGGCAGTGGACGACGGCGAGGCCTAGGAAGGGGACGACGCGGAGCTGAGGAAGACGCGGCAGTGGATGCCCACGCGGAGAGGAGTACGAGGGTTCACTGGTTCGGCTGCGGTGTGAGGCTGTCGTCGCTGTACGGCCTGGCTAGCGGTGGGAGTAGTAGGGGGCAATGAGGCCTCAACGGCAGCACAGCCGACCACTGGAGGCAGGAGCAGGCGGCCTCCCCGGTGCTGGTTTGGGCGGCTGGTGCAAGAAGAGCAGCGATTGAAGAAGCAGCAGGACTGTTCGATTCAAATCCAACGGTTACTGCTGCTAGAATCGTTTGTTGACTAAGTTGACAAGCCCTGCGTATGCATCAACTTAGTAGGCCCACAGGTCAGCCTCCCAACCGGTGCACCCCAGATGTCAGTGGGAGGAATATTTTTTTCACGTAATAAGGAGGTAGTTGATTGCGTGCGGCCAGGCCAGCGGAGGGAGTAGGGTGGGCCGGGGAAGCCTGCGCGGCATCACAGCGGGCCACAAGAGGAGGGAGCAGGCATTCCCGCTGGCGCTAGTTTAGGCGGCTCGAGCAAGAAGATCAGAGATTGAAGAAGCACGTCGGCCGTTGGATGGACATCCAACAGTCACTGCTGCTAGAATCGTGTGTTCACTGACAAAGCCTTGCGTAAACAAGTCAGCCTCGTAATTTGTGGCGTGTACAGCCCATTTGCTATTATTTTTATAATTTTTACTCATTTTCTAATTCATATGGAATTTATTGCAGCCCGTTTTTCATTTTTAGAATTACTGGCAATTTTCTGCAGTACCAGGGTCAAAAAATTAACTAAATATGCGGGAAATTTTGAAAATTCGCAAATTTTTTGCAAGGGAACAAAATATTCTTAATCAAAAAATTAATAGCCATACTAAAACAAATTTAAAAATAAATTAGTACTATGTCATGTTAAATCCAATGAAATCTCTACTCCTAATGGACGAGTTGGTTGAATAGTCCTCCCACTTTTGTCTGGTTTTTTTTGTCCGGTTTATTTTCGTCTCACCTCCCACCACCACTCCCACGTTAATTTTTTATTCTTCACACTTAAAACCAAATCATGTCTGATACTCCTTCCATTTATTCGTGCTTGCTTTGGCAGGTGTCGATTTAATTCAATCATGTAAATATTTGGTAATTAAGAATTCAAAAATAATACCATATACGGGAGATCACCTTCCAAACAAATCACCTCCCTCTTCGATTTATTTCTCCCACCAATCTCCTTCCATACTTAGCTCCACTCAGAAAAAAATACAACCGTCGAAGCCACCGATCTCTTTCCATACTTAGCTCCACCTTCGCTCCCTCCCACACACTTTTACGTAGCCCAAGAAATCCTCTCGCACGATCCTCGCAAAAACTACAAAATATATCCTTCCCCAATTATCGCTTTCCTTGTCCGAGCGAGATCGTGGTCCCTTCTCCCCTCCTCCCTCCCACAGCTCGCTCAGGTTTTGTTCCGCTACACCTATCCTCTTCCGGCCTCTTCCTGGAGCCCTCGGCTTCGTGCTCGTAGGAATCGGAGGCGGTGACGCTCGACGTTGTCACGTCGAGGCTGGATCTAGGGGACAGGCAGGCGGCGCTCGTCATGGGAAGAGGAGCATGTAACTCATGGAGTCAAAGCTTGTGTGGGGCCGTTTGGCGACGCTCGACAGCGGCAGGGAGGCGAGGATGCGTGAACGCATATGTGCCTGCTCGCCGAGCGTCGCGACATTGACGGGCTGGGGCTTGATGTCGAGGCCCTCCGCTTCCTGCATCTCTTCGTGTCGATGGCCAGAGGCACACACCGGTACTAGAAACACGATGGCCAGAGGTATACCGTTACTAGAAACACAATCCTGAATCTCTTCTGTGTATGTTCCCAAGGGTGTGTGTTTAGTTGTTTACCTCGTATCTTATCTTTGTCTATAGTCACCAATAGGATTAGAAGTCTGACTGCGCAGAATCTGTATTAAACAGTACATGCCCTTATTATTTCTAACATAAAATCTTGTTTTGTTGACAGTAAGGAACCACCTAATTTTAGGAAGTACCGTGTGGTGGCAAAAAAATGATATTCAAGACTTCGTTTTCTACAGATGATGATCCAAAATGCATAGAAACATGGGTAGAGATGGGAAACTATGAAAGCGATGGGAACTATCTGGTACAAACAGTGTCATCATCTTATAATGCTTCATCTATGTACACCATAATGATGCATCTTACGTATCTATCTATTGTATCTGAAACCTTAATGCAATTAACTATTGATTTTGCCCTACAACAGGAATACAGGATTGAGCGATCTAGCAGATACTTATGAACTTCTGAAGCTCGGTTGTTCAGATTATCATGGATGAGATGATAAGGAAGTGCCTGATATAGTAAGTGTCGATCTTCCAGTCTCTACTCCTAATGGACGAGTTGGTTGAATAGTCCTCCCACTTTCGTCTAGTTTTTTTCGTCCGGTTTTTTTTCGTCTCACCTCCCACCACCACTCCCACGTTAATGTTTTCTTCTTCACACTTAAGAATGAATCGTGTCTGATACTCCTTCCATTTATTCGTGCTTGCTTTGGCAGGTGTCGATTTAATTCAATCATGTAAATATTTGGTAATTAAGAATTCAAAAATAATACCATATACGGGAGATCACCTTCCAAACAAATCACCTCCCTCTCCGATTTATTTCTCCCACCGATCTCCTTCCATACTTAGCTCCGCTCGGAAAAAATACAACCGTCGAAGCCACCGATCTCTTTCCATACTTAGCTCCACCTTCGCTCCCTCCCACACACTTTTACGTAGCCCAAGAAATCCTCTCGCACGATCCTCGCAATAACTACAGAATATATCCTTCCCTAATTATCGCTTTCCTTGCCCGAGCGAGATCGTGGTCCCTTCTCCCCTCCTCCCTCCCACAGCTTGCTCAGGTTTTCTTCCGCTACACCTATCCTCTTCTGGCCTCTTCCTGGAGCCCTCGGCTTCGTGCTCGTAGGAATCGGAGGCGGTGACGCTCGACGTTGTCATATCGAGGCTGGATCTAGGGGACAAGCAGGCGGCGCTCGTCACGGGAAGAGGAGCATGTAACTCATGGAGTCAAAGCTTGTGTGGGGCCGTTTGGCGACGCTCGACCACGGCAGGGAGGCGAGGACGTGTGAACGCATATGTGCCTGCTCGCCGAGCGTCGCGACGTTGACGGACTGGGGCTTGATGTTGAGGCCCTCCGCTTCCTGCACCTCTTCGTGTCGATGGCCAGAGGCACACACCGGTACTAGAAACACGATGGCCAGAGGTATACCGTTACTGGAAACACAATCCTGAATCTCTTCCGTGTATGTTCCCAAGGGTGTGTGTTTAGTTGTTTACCTCGTATCTTATCTTTGTCTATAGTCACCAATAGGTTTAGAAGTCTGACTGCGCAGAATCTGTATTAAACAGTACATGCCCTTATTATTTCTAACATAAAATCTTGTTTTGTTGACAGTAAGCAACCACCTAATTTTAGGAAGTACCGTGTGGTGGCAAAAAAAACTGATATTCAAGACTTCGTTTTCTATAGATGATGATCCAAAATGCATAGAAACATGGGTAGAGATGGGAAACTGTGAAAGCGATGGGAACTATCTGGTACGAACAGTGTCATCATCTTATAATGCTTCATCTATGTACACCATAATGATGCATCTTACGTATCTATCTATTGTATCTGAAACCTTAATGCAATTAACTGTTGATTTTGCCCTACAACAGGAATACAGGATTGAGCGATCTAGCAGATACTTATGAACTTCTGAAGCTCGGTTGTTCAAATTATCATGGATGAGATGATAAGGAAGCGCCTGATATAGTAAGTGTCGATCTTCCGGTCTTGGCATTTTTAGATTCCTTGAGGTAGCTCAACAAATTTGCTGCAATGCTTTGTAGGATCATTTTGCAGATTTTACTGAAATGGTACCTGGTTTGAATTTGGTTATTTTCTCTATTTGTTTATTTATTTTCCTAGGAACAATCTGCTGTTACAAGCTTTGCTCTTAATTTTGATGTAAATCTCATGTTACCAGGTCCGCCATGACATGAATGCACCGTTGTCCCACTATTTCGTTACACCGCAGTACTCATATTTTACTAGCAATCAGCTAATCAGTGACCGCAGTGACGTTCCCATCATCATGGCTCTGCAAATAGGTGTCCGTGTAATTAAATTAGACATGGTGCTAAATTCTTCTAAAGATGATACTGATATTCTCCATCGAAGTACTGAATATGACTTCCATGGATAGTACTCATATTTGTGCCTACCTGCCTACCAATCTTTGTAAGTGTGGAACCTATATAATTCTCTTCGTATAAAATACTACTCCATCCATCTCAAAATACTAAAGTTGAACTCAACCAGCGATACTTATTTTGGGATGAGTTGAGTACTATTTTGGGAAAGGCATCTAGTTGAGTTTTAATAAAACTCTTCAGATTTGTATGTTGAGATTGTCTTCAGCAAATAATATTTCTATGAGATGTAGATTAACGACAACTAACAAGGGCTGCCATGATTAGAGCTACGATTTTGCCCCATGTTTTAGTATGCATTCTTGCAAGCAACAAAGGTAAGGACATTGGCATCATGTAGTTTCGGGTAGTGCATGGTTCTATTTAATTAGTTTTTTCACAAAATGGCTAATGGTGCTGGTTGATTAAATGTGTATGTGCATTGAACAAATTGGTCAAAACTGACAACATCATTAAATTCAGAAATTTTGATACAAATAAAGAAAGAGAACAAATGAGCTTCGTATGAATGAGAAAAGTGAGAATGAGCTTCGTATGAATGATGCATGACAAAGTTATCGTATTTACATGCCTGAGTACAGTATATCCTATACACAATATTGTATAGTTCAATGTTAAGTGAGTAAATATACATTTGACACCAACATGTTTGGAAATCCCAAGTCAATCTATTATTTTATAACTAAAAAAGTTGGTGATTACATGAAAGCATATATAATAAATTCAATTCATTTATCAAACATTTTCTGAACGGGATGTGGCTGCACCGAGATGGCCTGAGTAGGGGAGCACGACGACAATGCTGACACTCTCTCATTTGATTTCAGATTACTGTGCTCACTCCTATCTCTCGCTTGCTTGCAGGATTTCAAAATTGAAGTTGGGTCACCGAATTGAGGCCAAGGCCCATGTTGTTCTGCATTTTTACAGATGGTCTTCTGTGATCAAATTGGCGTCTCAATGTAAGGACTGAAGTGATATAATTATCTTGTTTAAGTTGTTTGCTTTTGCTTATTGATAGAGATAATTATTCCCTATTCAGTAGAGATGCTGTCCAATGAGAGAGTGTCCATGGCGATTTTATCCCGTCCACCCAGCAGTATGAAACGAGCACACACATATGTGTTCTATTCCATCCACCTAAGTTTATGAATCGATCTTTCTTCAAGATATTTATGGAATTTCACCGGTTTCTATGATTTAGTGTTGTGTTGTCAATGTCATCAGGCTCTGGATGATTAGAATTCCACCAACTATATTCCATATATATATGTATTCTTCAGTTCAACAAGGATGCTGATATGATGATTGAGGAAATGAAGCTTAGAGTTGTCTACAAATTTCCCAGTGGAAGCTCAGACAACAACGGAGTTACATCTTTGGCATATAGGAGCTTCAGGAACTTCAGGCAGGGCACTATGATTTCTCGGTGAGATTGGCTAGCTTTATGTTCTATGTAGGAAACATATGTTTTGCTAATAAATTTGTAGTGCAAAGGCTAACTGTATCTGCACAAGAGTCGAACCTGAAGAAGTTGAGGGCCCATGCAGCGATTTCGGAACCTAGGGAAAACTAGACTGAATGGTCTTCAAGAAATAAAGGGCAATAGTAAAAAATTATCCATTTATACTGAATTAGGAACAATCTTCTAGCACACACATCTGGTTTGACATTTTGACATTTATATGGATAGAAACATGAGCAGACGCCTATAACCAGACGCCATCGCTTCACACGGTCGCCTTTCGGCCATAAGATTCACCGGCGGGGTACTTGGAGCAGGGAGCCACGGATAGAAACTGACACACCTTATATGCATTATGCGGAACAATCGGTACTACTTGTTTTAGGAGTATGGTTCAAAAATTTGGTACTGACAATGATTAAGTTCCAACGATTCAGTAACCCTTATTTATATGCAGGATAAATTCAGTAGGAAAAGTAACCAACAGAATCTGGGTACGATAAAATGGAAACAAATTACTTCTAGCCCGAACATTAAATTCCAGCATAATTCTTTTGTGTCATTATGTGTGTCTGGGTGTAACATATGCAACTTTGAAGGTGACGCTGGCGAGGCATTACTATATCTTTCTAAGCTTCCACTCTGTGTTATTTTGTTTGTTCTGGAGATTCATAAATATTTCTATTTTCCGCTTCAGTATTCACTGAAAGGCTGGACTACGTTTACCTTTTGTTCTTTAAAATGGTAGTGTTTGTAATTCGTTTCCTGACATTTTGTGCATCTTCTCGATTCTGGTGGATTGAACTCATGTAAGCTAGCTTTGTAACATTTGGCTGCACGTATAAACTGATCTTAACACATCCGTTTGGACTTTTGATTTTATTTTGTCCTCGTAATTTGCAGATTCAAATTTTTCCCACCTTTTTTTGTTAGTAAAATACTTTACAACTTATATACTAGCAATAGAATATTAGGACAAACTTTGGGTGGCACTAGGTGCAGCAAAAAATGGTGCCATGGCAGCGGAATTGGACTAACGCTATAGTTCCCACTTTTAAAGGTTCGGTTGACCTTTTCCATGTCATTTATCTTGTGATTGTAGCCCATTTCTTTTGTAAGTGATCAACATTAATACTTGGTTTTGTTACTCAAGGATGTTGGACACTGGTTAAGTATTACAGGAGGATTATGTTGGCTTAGTTTGCTACAATTTATGCCCGTTAAGAGAATAGTGGATACAACTATAATATCTATGTAGTGCATTTTTTAGTAATGTAGAAGCTTCTAAATTATTGACTGTGAATATCTCACACAAACTTATCTACTTTTTCTATGCTTTGTGATTCTATCGTGCCCTATCTTTAGAAGTCACTCTGATTCAGTTAATTCAATGCCCAGCAATATCAGCAATTCAACAAGCAGTTACTCGAAATTCCATCGCCCCAAATGGCATAGGATACCTCAGGCGTCCAACTTCTGGCATAAGTTTTTGTGCATTCAAAAATTTAGGAACCTGAACCACAAGGGCAAATGGAAGGCACCTTTGATCAGTAATCCAGGTAACCTCAGCTTCCCCACTACTATACATCCAGACTTCTACCCGTTTATCTCTTCTGCTAAACTATAATATAGTGAAGCATCAAAGCTCATACGATTTTTCCCTTGTTTGTGCAGAGTACATGGATGATTCTTACACCTATGCTTTTGATAGGCTGATGCACATTGGCGTTGAGCCAAGGTAGGTTAGTGCTTCACAAGGACCAGCTCTAAGCATGACTTGTGCAGATATGGGAAAGAAGCCTAGGTAGGCCTCCTTTCTAAAGAAAAAATATATATGGGAAAGAAGACTAGATGAAAAATCTTGGGGAAGACTTTGGTGAAGAAGAACAAGGTGAATTTTATCTGTTCAACAAAATCAAGTTTGTTCCTGCACTTTGATGTTATGAATCACTGTGTAGTAAGCAGGAGTGCTTCTCAATCAATATTTTATATGTTTGTTAGAAATTGAAGAAACAAATATCTATCTGGCAGTCTATAATGGGTTTCGAGGCTGGTTCATTGCTACACATATAGTGGAGAGCTTCCTAAAAATTGGAGGGGACTTGTTGTAGCCTTATAATGTATTATCTCGGGTATTACATTTATCATTCCATTTGCCAACATTTTGAATGAGTTTAAATGTTAGCACTCTTAGACAATTGACAATGTTTATTCAAAAGATTATACTGCAGTTCTACGTGAGTTTCTCATCATAATTCTTTAAATTTCAAATCAGATACAAGTGCAAAAAAATATAGACATGACAAGCTACTGAGCTCTCACATTTGAATGCTAATGTTCCTTTGTAGACATGGGTTTATTACCATGGTGCTAGCATTAGGTTCAACCTTCTAAACTTTTTTTTGCTTTTCTTTGTTATTTCGTGTCTTCTTGCGGTCTATTTTCTATTATATAAAAAGTAGTATTTTTCCATTTAGCTTCTTCATGGTCAATAGGATTCACTAATAGCATGGGCTGGAATTCGTATTGGCTTTGTACAGAGGAATAGCAGTTTCATATTTCTCATACTTGCTTTCCATGTTATTCTGTTGCTGGCTAATAGTTTCACCAATTTACAGTAGCAGGCTTCCAGCTATCTTATGGTTCTATATTTTGTGCATTATTTATCTCTCATGCATAAGAAATTACGCTATACAGAAAGTTGACTTTCAAGAAACAATTATTCCACAACACTTTACGTGGATTCTAAAATGAACATTGAATGTCAAGAAACATTTATTCCAGAAAGTTGCAGTTTGCTTAGGAAACATACAATTCTTGTTGTAAGTAATAGTACTACTGTAACAACTTTTTCGTATTTTTAATTTATATTGGGTGTTGTCATGGTAAGAGACACTTTTGTATTGTGCATATATTTCTTGCTATTTGTTTTCCATCTTGTTGAAGTTGGTAAAATATTTAGACGTCACCTACCCGAGTTTCTGAATGAATGTTGAAGTTTTGTTTGTTGATCTGATAATATGCTAGCCTAGCATCGAACATATTAAAAAATACCATTGAAATTAACGTATTGTGTAATCATATACATATGTTTGCCTATTCTCTTGTTAGGTGGCATCAACTAAAGCAAGGCTTGGTTTATAAAATGGATGCAAAGCAATTAACATGTTGAATTTTTCATGGGAGGAGGGGGTGCACTATATCCTCCATATGACTTTATTCACCAGTTGCTATGTATATTCCTGTTTCCTTTGGCAAGAAATGTATATTCACAGAACTCCTTAATTTGAAAACCATCATGTTGTTATATCTTGACACTTGTGCTTGTGATATAATTCTTGTGTATTCTAAAGTTAAAACACACACAGTACAAACGCCGATGTTTACAAACAGGTACACACACTCATCCTTATGAACGCATGCATGCACACTCTACCCATATGAGCACCTCCAAGATACTGAGCCAGTTGGTCTTGAGATTATCGACAAAAACATCACCCACATGACAATCATCACTGTTTTCAAATGTATGTGACAATGAGAGAATATTAACGTGAGGTGTTTATTGAATTCATGCTCCAGCCAACTCATCAAAAAAATCTGAACTCATGAAGCGAGATGGACAATATATTTCAACTAAATGTAATGCACTATCATGTTTAGGCTTATTTAGTGCTCAGATGTGTGATCGATGTAGAACGTAGGATCTTCTATTTTAATACTGCGTTGGTGGGGTCTTGAACTCAAAAGACCTCTTGGCTTGGATACCATATTGATTCATGCTTCAGCCAACTTATTCAAAAGTTTGAACTAATGAAGAGAGATGGGCAATATATTTCAACTAAATGTAATGTACTATCATCCGTTGATGGAAAGGATATGAACAATGAAAGAGAAGAGAGATGACTATGTGATAGCAAGGTCGGAGGTGAGGTCCAAGGTTTGTCAGAAAGTAGGAGGCAGCTAGGGAGAACTAACATTTTTTTATTTTTTTTTTGCGGGAGAATGCACATGATGTCACGTCTTGTTGCGATGGTGAATATGGAGGAAATGGAAAGGAACGAGATACGAAATGTTACCTTATGTCTTCCCACAATCTTGGTATATATCTAAAAGTATATATTACATGTATATGTAGAAAAGTTGAGGGACAACATCTTCATGGAGAAGATAAAAGATGGCCACAACTTATGCTCTTGGACTCATCTATATTTCTCTTGTGCCTGTAGCAACGCACGGGCATTCTACTAGTACGTATAAGATATCAGTGAAGAACAAAAACAAAAAAAGAAACTTATATCCCATTTGCTATAATTTTTTTGGAATTTTCAACCCCTTTTGATATTACTTTTAACAGACATTGATCATACTCTTAAGCCAGGCCGGAATGCATCCCTCCTCGCCTTGAAAGATTTGCAGCCCGGTAATTCAGAGAAAACAAATAGGCCTAGCTTGGGTATTCTTCAAAAAGAAATACTGGGCTACCTATTTTCCCAAAGAACTGGTGCATGAGAATTTAGCTTTATTTATTTATTTATTTACTTATTTATGTTTAGGGGACCATGAGCATGTACCTGGGCCGGATTCATGTGAGAGCCTCCCTTCCAGTTAATTCTAGGCTTCTCTATTGGGCCTTCATCAGTGGGCTGCATGTTATCAACAAGTGGAAAATGTGTTCCATACGAAAATAGTATGCGCTACGTACGGTACGGGGCACTAAAGGATCGAACCGTGCAACGACTTCCAAAACATTGTGTTTGTCGTTCTAACAACACATTTATTCAACCAACAGATGAAATATACTACTGGTTGTACATTGAAAATAGCAGCAGCAGCAACCAAGGCTGGGGGTGCAAAAGAAGCAGTAAGCAGACCAGAAGAGTGAAGACATAGCTCTCTCTTCCAAACCAAACATCAGCCATCATTACAAAAGGGCTACCAAAAAAGAACAAGTGTATGCATCAAACTAAATAAAGATCCAACTACACCAGGTGTACGCATCTAACTAACTGGCTCAGTTAGACGTTACTATTTATTAAGATGTGGAGATCGGCTAACGGCTTGAACCAGATGGGTGCCTGACGGGGGAAATTCCAGCCAGCAGGTCGAAGTTTGATACTTGCGACCCTCTCTCCTACTTTGGGCTGCAGAGCGTGGCGGCACATATCAGCGTATGGTGCATGCAGAGACGCATGGTACGCTGTGTACACACTGTTTTGCCTGATGAACGAAACCGCGCTGCCATCATGATCCTTGCATGGTACTGAGATTGTCCACAGGCGAAACAATGAGCTTGATTACCTCTATGGGGAGCGAATTCCAGCCACTCTTTCGGCGGACGCTGCTCAGTTCTGCCATTGTTAGTGCTTGTGTTTCGGACGAGGGGGAGGTGCCTTAGCGGGGATGGAAGATTGGACGAGATTATGTGCGGACAAAGATGGAGAAGCGAATATGTGTTGTGGGAAGTGGACAGGTGATGATGACTACAGCACGCCGCTTGACTTACGAGACACATACCAGCAGCGTAGGGTCATGTCGATGCCAGACAACTTGCTTGAGTGATCACAGTATTGGTACTCCCTACAGTGCTATGCCCTAACTTGCTTGAGTAGAGTAGTAGAGTAGGACTCTGCTCTACTACTAGCACCGGAGGAGTAGTATATTCTAATCTAAAATAGTTACAAACTTCAATGCCCGAGCGTGGAACGACTACGAACCTTGCTCAAAGACCGTGGCCCTGTTTGGATCCATGGGTTAGAGTTAGTTTGGGTTAGTTTGGACTCAACTAACCCAAAAATATCCAAACAGGAGGGTTAGCTTGGGTTAGATCCATCTAACCCACCCCAAAAAACTAACCCACCCAAGAGGTGCTTATTTGAGTTAGTTCTTCTCGGCACCACTAAAAAAACACATTTTTCTCTCGCTCTTCCCGTGGAAGATCCCACCCCACTTCCTCGAAGCTTCTCGTCCTCTTCCTCCCTCCCTCTCGCACCGCGCCCATGAAGGCTCCTCGCCGTATCTGCGCTCCATCTAACCCTGCCATCCAAACATCTTTTTGGTTAGAGTTAGTTCAGAGCTAGTTCAAGGTTAGAATCTAACTCTAACCTCTATCTGAGTTTGAGTATCCAAGCAGGGCCCGTGTCTACGTGGTGTTTGGACATGGGCGACAACCTCAACGCCAATGGTGCTGCTCCCGTTGCACCGTATGTGTTTCTGTCCTTCCTGTTCGAAATCGTGGTAGAATTCATGTTTCTACTCTGTATCCTACTACTATGCTAGTCCACATGATTAGTTTCATCTCTGTTATAGCTGTCATGATTTATTTTGTGCTTATTCGGATTAAATCTCGTAGTAACTTGCTCATATATTCAACTGGCGCAATGTCCCCTACAACCACTCCCGTTTCATGGACGGCCTGGTCGATGCCTCCAAGGAGCCCTTCGTCCACTGCTATGAGTGCCCGATGCCGTTTTGTGGTTCGCCGGCGGACATGGTGCATCACCTCACGGATGCGTGCAGCGGTCACTGCTGGCCCTTGGTGGAGAACATCAAGTACGAGACGTGCTACCCGTTCACCATGCCGGAGTCGCTGGAGGATCACCGCCGCCTACTAGTCTTGGAGGAGGACGGCAGCGTCTTCCTCTTGATCGTGGGCACCGGCGAGGCCCGCGCAGACCACCGCCCCGTCTCTGTAATGTGCGTCAGGGGTGACGCCACTGATGCTGACACTGACACGAGGCTGATGTATGGGTGCGTGGTCAGTGTTACTACCCCTCCGGGTCGCGTGGGCAGCGACACCGGCCTCATCGAACGGACTTGGACTCTGGGGAGCTGGGACTATCCTGCCAATGTGGACTTGTAAAACCCATGGCATCCTTTACCCGCCGACGTGGTGCACTGGGACTCCAAGGAGGTTCACCTGGACATATGCATTATCAAGTTAAATGTTGATCATTAGTCTTCACTCAATGTAATCCATTGTCTAAGCATGTGGAGACTTCCATGCAGGATCTTGATCTATTGGAGTATCACGCATGAATAAAAGTGTATCCGTTAATGGTTTAGTCTAGAATCTTCCATGTATGAATTTTTACTACAGTACTGGTGAAAGACTTACGATGAACCATTTCTTACATCTCCTCTGCTCGCTTGCAAGTCATCCTGATTTAATCCATCCGTCTAGGTGTATAAAGGCATGGTTAATCTCTCCCTAATAATAAAGCACGGATTGAGTCTCCGGGTTCACCGTCATAATACGCTTTCTTCTCATGTCATAATACGCTTTTACGATTTGTATTGGTAAAATCGTAATATAAACGAGGTGGTACTAAAGATCTGAAAAACAAGACTAAAAAAAGATCGAAAAGAGAAAGAGCTACCCGACCCAACCCTTCTTCCGGTGCGGACACCATGATGGCACTTTTACAGAAAAATCCATGTAGTTTCTAATAAAACTGGTTGCTCGCTTAAAAAACATAATCATAATCCGAACGAACCCGTCTTCCCCAGCCCACACTCACCGCCCCAACTACATCGCCGCCCCCCGCCGCCCAAACCGCCATCTGCCGTCGCCGGAGTTCCCCGGCCACCATGGCTCTCTGTGATGATGCACCTCCGTTCCTACAGACCCCCACCCCCTCGCGCCATGCGTAGCCGGATCCTTCTACAACTCCAGATCTCATCTCACGTTTGACGCCATGGAGCACGACGCTGCAGCAACACGGCCTCCCCATCAGCCCCTGCGAACCCGAGCTGCCACACCAACGCCGACCCGCTACCGACCATCGCGTCGCATCCCCATGACCCCGTGTTGTGCCTCCGCTAAGCCCTCACCTTCCTCTGCTCGAGACCTTCCCATCTTGCCTTACTCCTCTCCGGCCGTCATTGAGTTTGACGGGCCGTGGCAGGGAGGCTGGGGAATAGCTTCTTGTACGAGCAGTGGGCATGCTCGGTCCTAGAGGAGAAAAAAGTTGTTGCGGCTGTCGTGCGCAATGGAGGCTGGATATGGCGGTCGGTGGATGGGATGCAACGGCTGGCAGGGGCAGAATCTTCGGCGAGCGGCGCTCGGGCATTGGATTCTACTTGTGCATTAGAGTCAGTTCGCATGCTGACTGGACAGTGCGCTCACTGGTTCTGTAGTTACTCTGTAGTTCCCTGCTACCAGTGATCGAAGTTGGAAGCTCAATGCAAGTTTCCCACTTACCTTGTTTACTTGTGATGGTTTTTCCATGCGTGATTCTTTGGGGCATAGGAATTTTACTAAAACAAGCTTTATTTGCACAAGAATTTGAACAATTTCCTGGTCTAGTCTGAAAGATGCATGTTTGGGTAGATAGATTTCAGTGATTGAAAATATCGCATGTTATTATTGGTGAATTAGTTCATGGAGAAATAAAACTAGAAGATCAGGAAAAAAATTTGCTATCAATTTTTGATTTGATACTTTGATGTATTCTGTTGTCGACAAAATTATATAGTCAAACGAGGCGTGTAGCACAGGTATTCAGTCTAGAATGATTTTTTGGTGACGATAATCATGAATTCTCTTGGGTTCTTTCCTGATACTTGGCAGTTGTAGAATATCATATCCACTATTTATTTGAAATATGACATCTCCATTATTATTGTAGAATATCATATCCATTATTTATTTGAAATATGGCATCTCCATTGTTACTACTGGAGCTGAAAAATATATTTCACAACTACCTAAATAAATCTATTTTGTCATTTATTACTGACTTTTTGACTCCCAGGTCAAAAGAATTTTTTTTGCAAGTGCAACCTTATGTGTGAATGTACAAAACATTTGTAGGTTAACCAATAGAAATGATCAGCAAAAGTATTTCATCATACAAAGCAGCCATGTGACAATATCTAGATTTTTCGTCATCAAACATCTTCCTTCGACACATCATAGCTTCGTCAAACATTGAAGAAAGGTCTTTTTTTTGTGATTTCGCATTCCACATGGCTGTAAGTGTTTATTAATGCTAGCAAGTAATTAAAGCCTTGACTTGCTCTTGCCAACTGGGTGAAGAATCATTATGAGAAACAACCAGATCACTCCACTAGGTTGAAATTAAAAAATCCAGTAGCTTATGCAGCCTATAATTAGCTTTTCAAGATTATTAGATGATTTCTGTCAAGATGAATACATGGATACTCCACTATCTACAGTTTTGTAATTTTTGCTCCATGTTTGATTCGACTCCATGTTGATTGCATCTTCAAACAATCTGAAATATTGTTCGAACAAACTAACTCTTGGAGGCTTAACTTTTATTCTTGTTGTAATTGCAGAAAATGGATGACAAAGCTAAATTGACCATTGTAGAGGATTTTGATAACCGATCTTAAAAAAAGAAAAATGTTCTGAATCAGGTGTACTGCTCTAAATTGTCAAAATGATCAGGTGTCCTGCTATATGAACCTCCAGGCATTGGGAAGGTAAGTGTACTGAGTTTTATACTTTGTCTGAATTAAGTTTTCATTCCCATTTTCCAGAAGTTAGTTGTATTCAATAGAAACATATAAATGCTCACTAGGATGTTTTCTTGTAAAAAATTTGACATTACTTGCGAAAGCCATAGTAAATGAGTGGTCATTAAACTTTCTTAGCATAAAAGGTCCAGAACTGATAAACATGTACTCCCTCTGTAAACTAATATAAGAGTGTTTAGATCACTACTTTAGTATTCTAAACACTCTTATATTAGTTTACGGAGGGAGTATGTTGGAAAATAGGAGAAGAAATATCAGGGACATCTTTGATAAGGTATATCCATCTGCACAAGCTATGTAATTGCCATGAAATATGCACATATACCCAGGTTTTCAGTTTTCACTATCAATTTTAGGTTAGATCAGCACACCCATGAGTAATTTTCTTTGATGATCTTGATCCCCTCTGCTCCTGCACGAGGGTCCTCTGCAGATTCTGGAGGTGTGATGGATATAGTAGTTTCTCAGGTATAATTAACGGCATAAATGAGGTGGTGACTGTTGTCTTAGTTTTCCCTCTCTCTTTTTACTTACGCCTTAGTTTCCCTCTTATTTTCATTGTTTAAATGTTATATTAAGCTAATTCAGTTTCCTTTTTCTCTCTTTACTAGCACAAATGCCTGACAGAGATGCATATGTTTGGCATTCTATCAGTAAACATACACTTGTGCTAGCTTGCAGTACTACTACATTTTGTGATTGTGTAGTATCCACACCACTACTAATCATCAAGTCTGTTGCCTTTTCGTGTAATTGTGTCAAATGCACACCAGTACTAATGCTCTATGCTCTTGCCTCAGAGCACGTGTTGTGCTTTGCATCATCTAACAAATATGTAAACTATGTAAGTATAAACAGAATTTAGCACTGTGATCCAGTAGTGGACTATTGTATGTATTTGGTATGCTTGCAACTGCTTATTTATTACTTGCACCAGAAATACCAATAAGTTACTATTGAAAATTCAAATATGCTATCAGAAATATGAAAACACACACGCACTGGTCTCAACTAGCTCAACTGCTCTGCTGCCACCGCCCTCCCCTAAGAGCATGCAACCCTACAGCAGAGCGGGTTCTGCACCTCCAGCACTCAACCCTAAGACAGATCTGGTTCTGCATCCCATCATTTTCTCCCATTGCAATGCACGGGCTCAAATTGACTTTGTTTACCAATTTAGTTTTGTAGCGCATCTTCTCGTGATCACATCTGTTGTTTATTCCATGAAAGAAACATGTATGCAATTTTTGGGTTTGTCGGGAAGTTTGTAGGATATTGTAGGAATCGATCACGAACTTGATGCCATATCCAAGAAAGGTGAGGCTGCTTTGGGAGGGCGTGCTTGAGCTTAGCTGGTTGATTAGCCGACTTTTGATTTGTATCACTACCACTAGCGTGATCTGCGTACATAGATGTATGATGTGGATGTAAAATCTAAGTTTTAGTATCATTCTTAATTCACAAGAGCAAATAGGAGAATACATTGTCACAAATTGTACTACCCTGCTAAGTGTTTTCCTGATAAATCTCAGTTCGTTCTTAATGGGCAGATGATGTTTTTTTGTAGTAATATGTATTGAAGATTTATAGATGGAAATGTGCATAAAATTAGGTGACGTGTTAACAGTTTAGATTTTTGTTGCAAATAATTATGTTTCATCTTTGTTTCATCTATTACAAATTTGAAGGTTGGTATTATACAAATTTTACCGAACTAAGAAATAATGGTTGTGAGAAATTTTTCATTATGTAACAATGCACAAACATCAGGAAGCAATTCATGGAAGGCAGCCCTCACAGTCTAGCTCGATAAGATTAGTTTTTTAAGTTATAAACGTTCTCTTGTGCCGGTATGGTTCAATGGAGTGCAGTGGCTGAGTTCATCGCCTTGAGATTGACCTTGTTCAGATGCGTCGTGACAAGGTGAATGGACTACGTCGGTGACGGCGGAAAGGATGATTACTACGAGACAGATGGGTCACCGTGTTCAAGTGGATGATGCAGATTTTGTGTGATGACGGGTTGCTAGTATTACTTAATAGTATAGCCAACTGTTGACTATAAGAAAGTGCCATGTCATCTATAGCCAACATGTATAACAATCGATACTCAAAAACTAATTCTTACTAGTATGTATGCACGTGCAATGCACGTCTTAACAGTATGGTGTGATTCCATCAAAAAATACTTTGAAAAATGAATTCCGAGCAAAAAAAATATTGTTGATGCACACGAAATAGAGTTTGGAAATTTACTAATTGGTAGTACAAAATGCAACTACTGCCCGCGGTCATCCAGAAATTTTCGAAGAATATATAAAGAAGTACATGGTGGAACCCACAAATTGTTTACTTCAACTTTAGTTTCTCCTCTAGACCATCTCACATCGGCTCACAACTAACTCTTTTTTACTCATCACAACCTGACAATTGCAGCATAGTAGAGGAGGCATAGGTCTTCTTTTCAGGAAGGTATGACACGGTGCAGCGATGGTTCCAGAACCAAGTAGATTCAGTTGCAGGCACTGTTCACTGCGAATCCCTCCAATATCAGCCGTTAGATTTAGGAGATGAGTGGCTAGGATTGATGCTCTAGGTGCAATCCAGGACTCGTATACTATATAGTAGTATAGATAGTATAGAAAAGATCATTTCTTGCAAAGCACAATAAGTGTTATTTCTTCACAAGTTTTGGATGCAGGTTGAATAGTTGAACGCTTTTTTTTGCAAAAGATACCTTTTTATCTATTTCACCCGGATGTTTGTGAGCTCTAGAGATGAGATAATATCCGAAGAAACCTATCAATACCCGTTACACATGAGATGGCCCCCACATCCTTTGTCAAAATAAACAACTCCCCGATCAATGCATTTCACTCTTCGGTGCAACGCACGGGCACCTTACTACTATAGATTAGTACGACCAAAAATTGAACTAACATTATATATAGTACGATAAATTCTGATGCATGTCACCTAAAATTATATCATTCAAAACTATGTTCAAATACGAATCCAACGATATAGTTTTTGTTGACATGCACTAACATTGTGTCAGTTAAATCTTCAGTCAAATTCAATGGGGGACTAATAAACCACGACCAATGTAGTACAAGTGTAGAGGGCGGCGCTGCACGGGAGTCTCACCTCTCCCCCGCTCGTGGCGCGGCAATAAAGCCGTCATATCACAAAACCCAACCACTCCCAGTAATAAGTGGCTTGGTAAAATAAACGGACAAGCAACCATCACATCCCTCCATCTTTTTTGCATTTCATCTCTCTGCATTTACTTTCTCCGGTTCATCTCGCACACTCGATCCCTAGCTACTACTCCTAGGGCTAGTTCTTTTGGCGGCTTCCCCAGCCTTTCCCACAAGACTAGTCACAGTGGAGAGTAACAATAAGGCGCCTCCCTCATTTATTTGGGCTTCTAAACTACTACTCTGTCCTGGTTTATTCCTCACCATTGTAATTTGTGCTAAATTTTGACCAAAGATTTAACTGGTTTATTCCTCACCATTGTAATCCCTCCGTCTAGGTGTGTAAGTCATCTTAGGAAAACCAAATAATCCCAAAACACTTAGGCGTGGTGCATTAACTTCTACCTCGTTTCTTGTTTCTTGACATATCAACCAATAAGAGATAAAGAGTGTGCATGCTCTTAGTGACTTGAGATATCAAACACGACATGTACTGGTTAGTTCATTGCATGCAATACTATTAATTAGCAAATAAAAATTAACATTTCTCGTTTTCTCCTCCTCCTTGGTCATGGTGCACAGCCTAAGAGCAAGTACAATAGAGACTAGTCAGCAGGCTATAGCATCTTCCACATCAGCAAAATCATAGCTGGAGGAGAGAGAAGTGAGAAGAAAGGACCAAGCGGGCGCTTCGCAAGTCGCCGGGCGATAGAACAAGCAACGAGGAAAAGGAGCATGCATGCAGCCCATGCGAGCGCTACGACCGGCGTTCAGCTCCCCCCAGCCAATCCTGTCACTTTCCTTTGCCTAGCACAGCATGCATGCATTAAATGTATAGCCAACACTACATCCATTCTACTGTATGAACTTTTTCAAATACAGGCTACAGGTGACATGGCTCTACTATAGAGCCGGCAGCAGGCTTTACTATTAACCTTGCTCTAAGATGACTTACTCACCTAGACGGATGGAGTAGCGCATGTGACATGCACTAACATTTCATTAGTTAAATTTATGATCAAAATTTGACACAGATTACAATGGGGACCAATAAACTAGGACGGAGGTAGTAGTTATGGTATTACTAATCTAGAAGCCTAAAAGAACTGGCCCCTGGTACTCCTACTAGTAGTAGTACTCAAGTTGGAATTCCAATTGCACGGCACAACTTGTTAGGCAAAAAATTCAATACAGGGTGTAGGAAGCGGTTTGGGAATTTGCATGCCTTTCCAATGTAACGCCCCATATGTAACCTGCCATATTTGTTTTCCAACTCTTGCCATTTCCGACACTAAGTTATGAGATTCCTCGTTGTTGGGTTTTTGTCTCCGTGTTGCTTTTGTCTTTGTCATGCATCTCATATCATGTCATCATGTGCATCGCATTTGCATACATGTTCGTCTCATGCATCCGAGCATTTTCCCCGTTGTCCGTTTTGCATTCCGGCGCTCCTATGTCCTCCGGTGTTCCCTTTTATATATTTTCATGTGTGGGTGTTAAACGTTCTCGGATTGGACCGAGACTTGCCAAGCGGCCTTAGTTCACTACCGGTAGACCGCCTGTCAAGTTTCGTGCCATTTGGACTTCATTTGATACTCCAACGGTTAACCGAGGAACCGAAAAGGCCTCGTGTGTGTTGCAGCCCAACGCCTCTCCAAAGTGGACCAAAAACCCACCTAAACCCCCTCCATCATCTCGGTCGTTCAATCATGATCGCGTGGCCGAAAACCGTGCTTGATTTGGAGTCTCCTAGCTCCCTCTACCTATAAATATAGCCCGCCCTCCGAATTTTCAGGTCCAAACCCTAGTCTCCTTCCACCTCGCGCCGCCGGACAAGTCCGCCCGCGCCGGACGTGTCACCCCGGCCAATCAGAGGGTGACACCTTAGCCTCCACCGCCCCGCGCCCAATCCCTCGCCGCCACATCACAACCTGGAGCCGCCGCCCCTCCGCGTCGCCCGCACGGGCCCATGTAGGATCGAAAGTATGTTTAGAGGGGGGGTGATTAGACTACTTGACCAAATAAAAATCTAGCCTTTTCCCAATTTTAGTTCTTGGCAGATTTTAGCTATCTTAGCACAAGTCAAGCAATCTCCACACAATTCAAGCAAGCATGCAAAAAGAGTATATGAGCAGCGGAAAGTAAAGCATGCAACTTGCAAGAATGTAAAGGGAAGGGTTTGGATGATTCAAACGCGATTGGAGACACGGATGTTTTTGTCGTGGTTCCGATAGGTGGTGCTACAGTACATCCGCGTTGATGGAGACTTCAACCCACGGAGGGTAACGGTTGCGCGAGTCCACGGAGGGCTCCACCCATGAAGGGTCCACGAAGAAGCAACCTTGTCTATTTCATCATGGTCGTCGCCCATGAAGGACTTGCCTCACTAGCGGTAGATCTTCACGAAGTAGGCGATCTCCTTGCCCTTACAAACTCCTTGGTTCAACTCCACAATCTTGTCAGAGGCTCCCAAATGACACCTAGCCAATCTAGGAGACACCACTCTCCAAGAAGTAACAAATGGTGTGTTGATGATGAACTCCTTGCTCTTGTGCTTCAAATGATAGTCTCCCCAACACTCAACTCTCTCTCACAGGATTTGGATTTGGTGGAAAGAAGATTTGAGTGGAAAGCAACTTGGGGAAGGCTAGAGATCAAGATTCATATGGTTGGAATGGAATATCTTGACCTCAACACAAGTGTAGGTGGTTCTCTCTCAGAAAATGTGTATTGGAAGTGTAGGTATGTTCTGATGGCTCTCTCCATGAATGAAGAGTGGGTGGAGTGGTATATATAGCCTCCACACAAAATCTAACCATTACACACAATTTGCAAAACTCGGTGGGACCGAATGGTTAAACTCGGTCGGACTGATTCAGCAAACCTAGTGACCATTAGGATTTTCGGTGGGACTGAGATGCAACTCGGTAGGACCGATATGGTTAGGGTTAGGGCATAACGTAATCTCGGTGTGACCTATTACACAAACTCGGTGGGACCGATTTTGGTAATAAGCTAACCAGAGAGTTGGTCAGGTAAACTCGGTGGGACCGATTCGCTCATCTCGGTGAGACCGAAATGTTACAAAAGGGAAACAGAGAGTTTACATTGCAATCTCCGTGGGACCGATCGCTCATCTCGGTAAGACCGAAACGTTACGAAGGGAAACAGAGAGATTACAATCCCATCTCGGTGAGACCGAGATCCCTATCGGTGAAACCGAATTGCTAGGGTTTGTGGCAGTGGCTACGACATTTGAAACTCGGTGGCGCCGGATAGATAGAATCGGTGGGGCCGAGTTTGACTTTTGGTTTAGGTCATATGTGGATGTGGGAAGGTAGTTGAGGGTTTTGGAGCATATCACTAAGCACTTTGAGCAAGGAAGCCATTAAGCAACACCTCATCCCTCCTTGATAGTATTGGCTTTTCCTATAGACTCAATGTGATCTTGTATCACTAAAATATAAAATGTAGAGTCTTGATCTTGAAGCTTGAGCCAAACTTTTTGTCCTTAGAATTTTGAGGGATCCACTTTCCTCATCCATGCCATGCCATTCATTGAGCTTTTCCTGAAATATTAATCTTGGAATAATGTTAGCTCAATGAGCTATATGTTGTTAGGAATTACCAAAACCACCCAGGGATAGTTGCACTTTCAATCTCCCCCTTTTTGGTAATTGATGACAACATATAGATCAAAGCTTCAACAAATGATAATAAGAGTGAAAGATATCGTCGCTTTGAGAAGTATGTGAAAAGCAAGAGCTCCCCCTAAATTTGTGCATATCTTAAGATTTGCTTTGGACTGCAAATGCACAATGATTTAGGATCATGGGTTACTCTTCCATGTCACATACATCTTGGTGGAGCGCTCAAAAAGATAAGAATTAAATACATGCACTCATCACCAAGCAAAGTGAATGATCATATAAGGATAAGTAAGATAATATCATCTAACAAGCATAAGTGTAGCTTATGATCAACCACATGATCATCAATGTCTCACAGATAATAGCATAGTATCTTAAGCAATCAAAAGACAAACAAAGTTCAACCACCAAAGCAAGAGAGAATAAAAAGCAACGCTCTCTCTCGAAGCCTATTATCTATACATTTTTCTCCCCCTTTGGCAACAAGTTACCAAAAAGTTCATAGAAAATGCATAGCACTAAAACATCTCTCAGGCTTGGTCTTCAGGTGGTGGTGTCTGAAGAACTCCAAGGACGAAGGCTTCTGTCGAAGTAGACGGAGCTGATGGGGTAGGTGCTGGAGCTGGTGGCACTGAAGCTGTAGCTGGTGCAGATGAAGTGGCTCTAGTGTCCGGTACAGGCACTGCAGCAGATCTCTGAGCTCGAGGCACTCTGGCAAATGCATCAGTGGTTGTCTTGCCCTTCCACTCCTGCATGTCATCCTGTAGCTACTCCACAACAGACTGAATCTCAGTTACTTTGACATCTAAATAATAGAATTTTTGTTCCACGATTCTTTCCAGGCTCTCCTGGTTTTGAGTTAGGGTGGCCAACCCCGTCTCAATCCTCAGAGATGATGCTATCAAGTAACCAAGCTGGTCCTGCTTGCTTTTCAAAAAGTACTCAGATGCCTCCTCTTGAGTTGGCATCTTGGCAACCTTCTCCATCTTTGCCTTCTCCTTCTTTGCTTGTGCTTGCACTGAGGAGGGTTCATCTTCATTCATCACAACTTGGTTGTCCTTGAAGTCAGGATAGATAGGCAAGTGTTCCTTATCCAACAAGTATGTGCCTGTGCCCATCTTTGAGTTATCAACTCCTGGATTTGTGGGGCATATCCACAACTTCTTTTCTGGTCAGCTGCAGTCCTCTTGATAGTCTCAACTATAAGGCTCATGACCTTGAACTTTTGTGGCACATCAAATATATGTAGCAAGTTAATCGCATGGCCTCTGATCATTCTGTGATCACCAGACTTGGGCAAGAGAGTGTGCCTAAGGATCCAATTGATTGTAGGCAGCCCTGACAGCAAGTGTTTTACTGACCCAAACTGGTGAGTCTCAAGATCATCTTCAGGAATCTCCTTGTACATATTTGCCATAGAGTTGTGATCCATCTTCTTCTTGGCATAGACATCCAAGTCATCTTCTTTTTCCTTAGGAGCATTGATCATATTTGCACATTCCTCAATAGTTGAGTGGTACCTTGTACCTTCAGACATCCATACTATCCTGCCATCTGGATAGAAGTGTGCTGTGGAGTAGAATTGCATTATGAGCTCCTCATTCCACTTTGTGAGCTTCTGCCCAACAAAGTCTGCAACTCCACAAGCACTGAAGCTGTCAAACACACCAGGATAGTGTTCCTAATTTTCCTTGATATACTTCTAGTCGACCCACCTCATTTCACACACTATAGGCTTCTTGTCCAGCAACACTATCTCATAGAAATCCTGTTGTTCCTTTGTGTGGAACCTGTAATCAACAGCAGTCCTTCTCCTGGTAGCATATGGATCTGTCTCTCTCCATTTCCTCAGTCCTGAGTCTCTCCTGATCTTCATGTTCTCAGCCACAAGATGAGCATCATTGTGGTCTGGAATTTTTGGCTTCATTTTCTCAGAACATGCTCTTCATCTTCTTCTTCAGCAACAGTCTCAGGCACTGGGGTCTTGTTCTTCTCAGGAGCTGGTATGTTTCTGGTATTTCTCTTTGGTGCAGTCTTGGGCTTGGAGGCAGCTTTGGGTGCTTCTTTGGGCTTTGATGTTGCAGCCCCTGTCCTGATAGCATCACCCATAAGCTTCTGTGCCTTGGGTGCTGGTGCAGCAACCTCTTCTTCCTCTTCTTCTTCCATCATGGAAGCCTTTCCAATCACTCTGGCCATGGTCTTCTTGACCCTTTCCTTCCTTTTCTTTCCTTCTGCAGCATGCTCTTTGGGTTGAGATTCCAAAGATGCTTGAGAGGATGCTCTGGCCTTAGACATTGGTTGTCTTCCTGCTGGCCTTTTGATCTTCATCCCTGGCTTAACTGCAGCTGAGCTGTACTCCTTCTTAACCACTTTCTTCTTTGATGTGGCCTCATCCTCAGTGGCCACATAGTCTTCATCCTCAGACTCTGAAGTTTTCTTCTTGCTTGCTCTAGTGGCAGCCTTTGGCAAATTGCTTGGGGTGCTCCTGCTACCATCATCTGAACTTCTAGAGGGACTAGTGCCCTCACTCAGGTGAACCTGCTCCTCTGACCTGTTCTGGCTGTCACTCTAGTAAGACATGTTGCAAACACTAACTGCAGACCCTGTGAATAGATTGTAGATGAGATAGAGTGGATGAGCATCACAAAATGCAGAGGTTTTTGCAAAAGAATGAGTCAAAAACTTAGTTTTAGTTTTCCATAGAAAGCATTTCGGATCAACCGATTTGCAAACTCAGTGATACCGAAGCAGCTGTTGGAACCTAAACTAGTGAACTCGGTCAGACCGAGTCACAGTTCGGTGCCACCGAGACTGCTAGGGTTTCACAAAGTCCTGAACTCGGTCACACCGATTTGCAATTCTCGGTCAGACCGAGAACCACATGTGCAATGGCCTTGGCCGAATCGGTGGAACCGAGTTCTGCAACCCGGTGGGTCCGAGATAGTTTCGGCGGAAACCTAACCCTAAATTTTCGATTCAACTCTAATCTACGGAGTGTTTTGACTAGATAGAAGCGTTTCAATCGTGGTAAGAATCATAATGAACACAATGTGCTAGGAATCGGATGGGGATAGCACTGTGATCGAGTCCATACCCTAGTTCGGCGATGAACTCTCAACGACGGCAACGGCGGGGAAGAATTCCCTTGACGGCGGCGGAGACCAGCGACAGGAGGCGGCTGGCGACGAGGAGGACGATCCGGAGACCCAGGAGGCAGAGCGAGCTATGCGCGGGTGAAGGGGTTTCGGAGAAATTTCCAAAATTTTGCCCGTGAGTATATATAGCCTGACCCTGTCGGTGTGATCGAGTGGAACAACTCGGTGGCACCGAGATGCATAACTGTTGACAGTTACAGCAACTCGGTGTGACCGAAAAGTTCAAATCGGTTGCACCGAGATTGAAAACCTAGATCGACTTAGTGATCTCGGTATGACCGAAATGAAGGAATCGGTCAGACCGAAACACACAAAGAAGTTTTGGAAGTTTAAGTCTATGACGAATCGGGGACTCCGAGTGCTCCTCACATAGAGTGGTTCGAATCTGACTTGATCAAATTTTGTGATGTAGCATGAATAGAGTTTGAGACGAGAAAAGCATAGATAGCTAGAGAGGGTTCTTAGGCATTCTTGTCCATCCACTTGGCAAAAGAAAAGAAAACCAATCAATCAAAACAACAAGTGGATGTCCTCGAATGAGTAAAATATGCAATCAACATGCTCACACAATAAAATGGCAATTGAAATATGTGGCAAAGCATGCACAACCAATTCTAGCATCTATCAAACAATTTGCGATGACTAGGTCATCTATATATGAGTATATTGACTTAGGAGTCAAATGAGAACATTTGATCATAGGTCATACTCATCATTTAAGCACAAGTGGGGTTACCACTTTTACATAAAGCATTGTTGTGTTCACACCATTAGAGTTGCTTTAGCTCAATTCTTAGAGTAAAGCTCCCCCTAGATGTGAGATCCCCCCTAAGAGGGATGAACTAACCTTGGGTTTTGTCGATGATGACTTCATGTAGATGTTGAAGATGTGGATGCTCAATGTTGATGTAGATCATTTGGAGCTATCCATTGGAGTGAGTTGCACTTTCAATACCTACACGGGTTAGTACCACAAGGAATAAACAAGGATATCCATAGACATAGAGTGATGCACACACAAGATGATGTCTATGAAAGCTTTTAGGTTACCTTGTCCCTTGTCTTACCAACAAGAGGGTTTGTGACTCCTTGAACTAGTGCAAGATGTGGAAGTTGATTGCACTTGTTCTTGCCAAGATGATAAGAGTGAAGTATGTTGGCGGAGTCACCCTCAAGAACTCTCAGTTCTTCTTCTTCGGGATCCACACCATCTTGATGGGAATCCTCAGTGTTGTAGTTGTACTTGATGAAGTGGAACTTGAAGTAGTCTTGGGAACCCACTTGACCAAGGCCTTAGGAGCTTCTTCAAATGCATCAATTTCCTCTTGAAGCTTGTCCTTGCCTTTTTGCTTGTGGTCTTGTGGTGGAAGATCATCTTGAGCTTGTGTCCCTTTGAGAGAAGTAGGATCATGCTTCTCTTGTTGAGGAACAAACTTCGTCTTGGGGTATTGATCTTCTTCCCACTCAACTCCATTGGCATTGAACTTTCGTTCAAAACCAACACCTTGATTCTTCTGGTGCCTTCCTTGCTTGCGTACAATTTCCTCGAATTGCTTACTTCCGGCAAGGCTCTTGTAAACACCTTTCTCTATAATTCCCTTCAATAAGCTATTTTCTCGCTCAAGTGTAACTTGGCTAATAGAATCATTAGTGGAATCAAGAGAACTACTAGAAGCAACAATATTGGATTTAGCATGATTATTGTTACTACTAGAGGAAGAATCTTTCTTGTTCTTGTTACTAGACTTGACTTGAGGCATGTAAGTGGATAAGAGTAAACGCTTGGCAATGTAAGAAGAACTTTTCTTGCGAAGATCATCATTGATTGCTTTTAAGAACTCATGATCTTGCTCAATATTGAGCTTTTCAAAGCGCAATTTCTCATGAGTCCTTAAAAGTTCTCGATGATCTCCTAAGATAGTTTCATGAGCTAACTAAAGAGTGTTTAGTTCTTTAGTTATAGACTCAATCTTCTCCTTATCATTGTCATTCGTTTTATCTTGATTAGCATGATTAATTGACATTTCATCATAGTATTCATCACTAGAGTTGTCAACAAGTAAGTCATCTTCATCACTATTGAAATCAACATACTCGGGGTGTGATACCTTTGGGCCTTTAGCCATGAAGCATGTTCCAACTCCTTCATTTGGTGAGTCAAATATGTCATAGGAGTTGGTTGTCACAAGTGCTAGACCGGCAACACCTTCATCTTGAGTATATTCGGAGTCGGAGTGATAGCTTCTCTCGGAGTGGTTGTTGGAGTCGGAGCCGGATACCCATTCACCAACATGAGCTTGATGTCTTCGTTTTGTGTAGCTCCTTGATGACTCGTCCTTTCTTTCTGAATCCTTGCTTCTCTGTGAGGGTCTTCGTTCATAACGATCATCTCTACTCCTTCTTTCTCTAGATGGTGATTCTTCTCTTCTACTTCTTCTCTTGGGAGAATCTTCTCTTCTCTTGCAGGGGGCCATACACTCATTGGAATAGTGTCCGGGCCTTCCACAATTGTAGCAGTTTCGCTCTCGACTAGAAGATCTTTTGTCATTGTAGGACCTTGATTTGGAGCTTCTCTCTTTGCTTCTACTCTTGTAGAACTTGTTGAAGTTCTTCACCATTAAGCTCAATTCTTCATTGAAGGTTTGTTTCTCACTCGATGACGTGTGGGCTTCACATGAGGCTTTGTAAGCACCACTTGATTTGTTGTGAAGTTCCTCTTTATCCTTGAGTGACATCTCATGAGCAACAATTCTTCCGATGACTTCCGTTGGCTTGAGATCTTTGTAATTGGGCATCATTTGGATCAATGTGCACACGGTATCATATTTTCCATCCAAGGCTCTTAGGATCTTCTTGATGATGAATCTATCGGTCATCTCTTCACTCCCTAAGCCGGCAATCTCATTTGTGATAAGAGCAAGCCTAGAGTACATTTCAGCGACACCTTCACCATCCTTCATTTTGAACTTGTCAAGTTGACTTTGAAGCACATCCAACTTGGATTCCTTGACGGAGTCGGTACCTTCATGCATGTCAATCAAAATATCCCAAATTTCCTTTACATTCTCAAGACGGCTGATTTTGTTGAATTCTTCGGGGCACAATCCGTTGAAGAGGATATCACAAGCTTGAGCATTGTATTGTAGCATCTTCAACTCATCCGCGGTAGTTTCACGATTCGGTTCTCTCCCATGAAAGAATTCACCTTGCAAGCCAACACACACAATAGCCCAAATGGCGGGGTTATGTCCAAGAATATGCATTTTCATCTTATGCTTCCAACTAGCAAAATTAGTACCATCAAAGTAAGGACCTCTACGGTGATAATTTCCCTCGCTAGACGCCATACTCTCCTAGGTTGTGAAACCAAGGCTATGACCACCAAAAGCTATGGAAATCAAAGCAAATGGAGACCAAAGCTCTGATACCACTTGTAGGATCGAAAGTATGTCTAGAGGGGGGTGATTAGACTACTTGACCAAATAAAAATCTAGCCTTTTCCCAATTTTAGTTCTTGGCAGATTTTAGCTATCTTAGCACAAGTCAAGCAATCTCCACACAATTCAAGCAAGCATGCAAAAGAGTATATGAGCAGCGGAAAGTAAATCATGCAACTTGCAAGAATGTAAAGGGAAGGGTTTGGATGATTCAAACGCAATTGGAGACACGGATGTTTTTGTCGTGGTTCCGATAGGTGGTGCTACAGTACATCCGCGTTGATGGAGACTTCAACCCACGGAGGGTAACGGTTGCGCGAGTCCACGGAGGGCTCCACCCATGAAGGGTCCACGAAGAAGCAACCTTGTCTATTTCATCATGGTCGTCGCCCATGAAGGACTTGCCTCACTAGCGGTAGATCTTCACGAAGTAGGCGATCTCCTTGCCCTTACAAACTCCTTGGTTCAACTCCACAATCTTGTCAGAGGCTCCCAAGTGACACCTAGCCAATCTAGGAGACACCACTCTCCAAGAAGTAACAAATGGTGTGTTGATGATGAACTCCTTGCTCTTGTGCTTCAAATGATAGTCTCCCCAACACTCAACTCTCTCTCACAGGATTTGGATTTGGTGGAAAGAAGATTTGAGTGGAAAGCAACTTGGGGAAGGCTAGAGATCAAGATTCATATGGTTGGAATGGAATATCTTGACCTCAACACAAGTGTAGGTGGTTCTCTCTCAGAAAATGTGTATTGGAAGTGTAGGTATGTTCTGATGGCTCTCTCCAAAATGAAGAGTGGGTGGAGGGGTATATATAGCCTCCACACAAAATCTAACCGTTACACACAATTTGCCGAACTCGGTGGGAACGAATGGTTAAACTCGGTCGGACTGATTCAGCAAACCTAGTGATCGTTAGGATTTTCGGTGGGACTGAGATGCAACTCGGTAGGACCGATATGGTTAGGGTTAGGGCATAACGTAATCTCGGTGTGACCGATTACACAAACTCGGTGGGACCGATTTTGGTAATAAGCTAACCAGAGAGTTGGTCAGGTAAACTCAATGGGACCGATTCGCTCATCTCGGTGAGACCGAAATGTTACAAAAGGGAAACAGAGAGTTTAGATTGCAATCTCGGTGGGACCGATCGCTCATCTCGGTAAGACCGAAATGTTACGAAGGGAAACAAAGGGATTACAATCCCATCTCAGTGAGACCGAGATCCCTATCGGTGAAACCGAATTGCTAGGGTTTGTGGCAGTGGCTATGACATTTGAAACTCGGTGGCGCCGGATAGATAGAATCGGTGGGGCCGAGTTTGACTTTTGGTTTAGGTCATATGTGGATGTGGGAAGGTAGTTGAGGGTTTTGGAACATATCACTAAGCACTTTGAGCAAGGAAGCCATTAAGCAACATCTCATCCCTCCTTGATAGTATTGGCTTTTCCTATAGACTCAATGTGATCTTGGATCACTAAAATATAAAATGTAGAGTCTTGATCTTGAAGCTTGAGCCAAACTTTTTGTCCTTAGAATTTTGAGGGATCCACTTTCCTCATCCATGCCATGCCATTCATTGAGCTTTTCCTGAAATGTTAATTTTGGAATAATGTTAGCTCAATGAGCTATATGTTGTTAGGAATTACCAAAACCACCCGGGGATAGTTGCACTTTCAGCCCGCCGAGGCCCGACCGCGGCCCTCCTGGCCCGGTGCGCCGTAGCCCGCCTCCGTTGGCGCCGCGCGAAGCCGAGCCGTCTCCGCCGCCTCTCTCCTTCGCCCCGTCGCCGATCTGCTGCCTCGCCGGCCGCGCCGTCCTCCACCTCTGCTGCTCCATCCGCCGCACCACCGCCGCTCCGGCGCACGCCGGCGCCGCCGCCCGCCTCTACCTTGCCGCCAACCTTGATTCTGGGCTCCTCCAGCGTCCCCTACGGCTCCGGTCGCCATCATCGAGGAACTCCGACAAGTCCCAGCCACCACAGCCACTGTTCTGGCGAGATCTCAGCGAACCTCAGGAAGCGTGCCCCAGATCCAGATCTGAGAAACCCTAGGGGTTGACTTTTGTCCCAGTTTTCCATAATTCATAGCATATTTCATCATGCCATAACTTTGCATCCGTTGCTCCGATTCGTTTGTGTAGCATATCAAATTGTTTGTCTCGATGTGCACTTCATTTCACTCCATTGCACCATGTTCATTTGAGTTCATCTTGATGCCCTAAATGTTGTTGCAAGAGTGCTATGTAATGTTAGTTTCAGATTCTTAACAGATTATGGTCATTTGTCATTTTTGCCATGTTTAATGTGTGCCTCCTATGAACATGAGCCCTACATGTGTTTTAAAGTATGCCATGCCATCTTTACAGGGGTGTATGCCATGTATTTTTGTGATATTTGTGGTGACTAGCACAAGCATGCAAAGTAGCTCTCGTAATGTTGCTGATTTCAGGGACTTAGAATTCTTCCAAGTCATTTCCCTGCTAATATTTTTATGCCATGTATTCTTGTTGCTACAGAGTGATCCATGCCACTTTTGAGCATGTTCAGGAAGGATGATTTTGAGATATTGTTATGCTCTATCCATCCATGTCTTTGTTTGCAATTATGGAGCACCCTAGCATGACTCAATCTTGCTCTACTTTTGCTATAAAATGTTCCTGGCAGATTGTTTACGTGTTATTCAATTTTGCCGAGGTTGTTGTAGTTGATCCATGCATGCTATGAAGTTGGTCTTGCCATGGTTAGCTTATTTATCATGTCTACTTCTTGGGTGTATTCTTAGTTTGTCATGCAATGCCTTGTGGTGAGTGCATCGAGCTCGTAAACATGCCTATGTAAATCTGTTTTGCCATGTTCCAGTTTTCTGCTAAGTCCGAATCTGTTAACGAAACTTGCTATGTTCACATGGTTGCCATTGTATTTTCTGATCCCTTTTGGCTTATGGTCAGTAAGGGACTTTTGTTATATGCTTTGTGTAGATTCATGCCATGCCTTTCTTTGCCATGATATATTCATGTAACATGTTGCTATCTTGCTCTAAACATTGCTTCCTGATGTTAAATCCTGCCATGTTATTTTCACTAAGTCTGTGAACCGGATATCTTTGCACTTTTGCCATGCTTGTTTGAACCTACTATTGTGTGAATTAGCCATAGCTCAGTGTTCATATTTTGTTAAGCATCTTGAGTGGATCCCTGCCATGTGCTTTGTTGCTATGTTAGAGTGCAGTAGCTTGTTGTTCTTGATGCATTTAGATGGCCTCATGCTATTAATCACAGCTTTGTGCCATTATTGTTTTGCTTGCCATTTGCAAACCGTGCATCCGATTCCGGTGATCTTTATATCGATTTCGACCGAAATCAACTCATCTTTCCAGCGGCACTCTTGGTTTTCCAAGTTGAGGCCAGGTTCAATATTTCCTTTCCGAAGCATGCATATGCATTGCATATCACATCCCGCATATCATGCCTTGTTTTGCATCATGTTGCTTGCGCATTGCACCGTGGTTGATTGTGTCTCCCTTTGCTTATGTTCTTGCTTTGGGTAGAGCCGGGAGACGAGTACGTGATCAAGGAACCCATTGAGAATGTTTATGAGGATCCAGCTTACGTCAACTCGGAGACTTTGCAGGCAAGATGACCATACCCTCGAAATCACTTCTATCTTTGCTTGCTAGTTGCTCGCACTATTGCTATGCCTATGCTACGATACCTCCCACATGCTTATCATGCCTCCCATATTGCCATGTCAAACCTCTAATCCACCTTGTCCTAGCAAACCGTTGTTTGGCTATGTTACCACTTTGCTCAGCCCCTCTTATAGCGTTGCTAGTTGCAGGTGAAGATTGGAGTTTGTTCCTTGTTGGAACATGTTTATTGTTGGGATAACATTATTATATCTTGTCTACTTTAATGCATATATACACTTGGTAAAGGGTGGAAGGCTCGGCCTTATGTATGGTGTTTTGTTCCACTCTTGCCGCCCTAGTTTCCGTCATACCGGTGTTATGTTCCTTCATTTTGCGTTCCTTACGTAGTTGGGTTATAATGGGAACCCCTTGACAGTTCGCCTTGAATAAAACTCCTCCAGCAAGGCCCAACCTTGGTTTTACCATTCTCCACCTAGCCTTTTTTCCCTTGGGTTTCACGGACTCAAGGGTCATCTTTATTTTAAACCCCCGGGCCAGTGCTCCTCTGAGTGTTGGTCCAACCTAGAGCACTGTGCGGGTTCGTCCCTTAGCAACATGGGTTATGTTGGCTCCCGTACGCTTAGCTTATCCGGTGTGCCCTGAGAATGAGATATGTGCAGCTCCTATCGGGATTTGTCGGCACAGCGGGTGGTCTTGCTAGACTTGTTTTACCATTGTCGAGATGTCTTGTAACCGGGATTCCCAGTCTGATCGGGCCGTCCTGGGAGAAGGAATATCCTTCGTTGACCATGAGAGCTTGTGATGGGCTAAGTTGGGACACCCCTGCAGGGATTTGAACTTTCAAAAGCCATGCCCGCGGTTATGGGCAGATGGGAATTTATTAATGTCCGGCTGTAGATAACCTGAAACTTAACTTAATTAAAATGAATCAACAGCGTGTGTAGCCGTGATGGTCTCTTTTCGGCGGAGTCCGGGAAGAGAACATGGTCTCGGGTTATGCTTGAACGTAGGTTGTTCTAGGATCACTTCTTGATCATAGTTTCTCGATCGTGCCTTGCCTTCTCTTCTCGCTCTCATTTGCGTATGTTAGCCACCATATATGCTAGTGCTTGCTGCAGCTCCACCTCATACCTTTTCCCTGCCTATAAGCTTAAATAGTCTTGATCGTGAGGGTGTGAGATTGCTGAGTCCCCGTGACTCACAGATTACTTCAAAACCAGATGCAGGGACCGATGATACCGTTCCAGGAGATGTGACTAAGCTCAAGTGGGAGTTCGAGGAGGACTCAGGACGATACTAAGTTTCCTTTCCAGATGATCAGTAGTGGAGCCCAGTTGGGGTGATCGAGGACATTATGCATTTGGGGTTGTCTTTATTTTGAGTTCCGTAGTCGGACCTTGATTGTATCTGGATGATTGTAATGATATATTTATGCTATTGTGTGACATGGCAATTGTAAGCCAACTATGTACCTCTTTTCTTATTCAGTACATGGGATGTGTAAAGATTACCCCTCTTGCGACATTGCCTACAATGCGGTTATGCCTCTAAGTTGTGCTCCGACATGTGGGAGATATAGCCGCATCGTGGGTGTTACATCCAACCAATGAGATACTCCGTACAAAGTATGACAGAGAAATAACCACAAAGAAGGAAGCTAAAAGTAAACAATCAAACGAGCATTTTTGCATTTGTTTTGCATTGAATCGTTTCACAAGCTTGACTAGTGTTGTTTTTCTACTTTTACAAAAACCGCATCGTAATGTTAAAACGTGCATTTGCACGTACATAAGTAATAGTAGTACTCCCTCCGTCTAGGTGTATAAGTCTTCCCTCCTTGGTCACGGTGCACAACCAAAGATGACTTATTGACCTGGACGGAGGGAGTAGCACAGTCTGCAAGAATATTTCGAGAGAGACGTGTAGTGTGATAGTATATAGTAAAGTTTGTGTTATATGCACGTACTTGCAAAATGCGTACGAATACACAAGGTTTCCAAACTTTCCCTTTTACATACTTAATTAAGGACGCTAAAAATTCCTGAACGTTCGGGATTTATCATTTGCGTCCCAAAACTAATGAGATCGCCTTACGAAACAAAAATTATACTCCTCCTAAAAGCCATGACCCTTGCAGGAGCGCTTGCGGTGTGCCACGAGTGCCCTGGTGTGCGGCCGTTTCCCAGTGCGCCGACACAACGCCTCTTCCTCAGCCTCGCAACTCGCGAGGTGCTGATTGGCGGCTTGCCAGCGGGCGAGCGCGATCTCACCAGTGTGGTGATCCGGCACCAACAGGTACTCCTCCTCGCTGGAAGCATGCACCCGGTCCACGTACCGCCAAGCGTAGATGAGGCGCTTGGGCCCAGCTGCACTCAGGGCATCGGCCCTCGCACGAGCCTTCTGCCAAAGAGCCAATCGCTTGACTCTCTCGGACGCGACATAGGCCTCCCAGGCAGCTTGTTCCATGGTGCGCTTCTCTTCCTCGGCCTTCTTCTCCGCCTCTATTTTGGCGTTCTGCTGGAGGCAAAGCCTCCCACAAGGCGACATCCATTTCTTTCCAAAGCTCCTCAAGGCTGGGGGGCTTGGCGGGCGGCGCGGTGTTCTCCTCGTAGCGGGGAGTTGACGCGTCCTCCAGCACGCGTGCTGGCGAGATTGGAAACGCCGATGCGTCCACCTCGACGCGTCGCGGCGAGGAGCGGAACGCCGATGCGTCCTCCTCGACTAGTGGTGGTGAGGAACGGAACGGCGACGCGTCGCGTCGCGGCGAGGAGCGAAACGCTGACGTGTCCTCCTCGACTAGTGGCGGCGAGGAACGGAATGGCGACGCGTCGCGTAGCGACGAGGAGCGGAAGACCGACACGTCCTCCTCGACTAGTGGCGGCAAGGAACGGAATGGCGACGCATGACCGTCCGCGCGGTGCAGCGAGGGGCTCCTAAGGCTTGGGAGGGGCGATGCCATGGTGGTCGACGTGAGAGGGAGGGGGAGGAGATAGTGATGAACGTGAACATGAGGGGGAGGAGATAGCGATGTCGTGGGAGGCGCAGTATTTATAGCGAGCAATGGCACACCTACGTAAGATATGGACTGAGCTGCACTGACTTAACTACAGGTCCAGTTGTGTCACTTACATGTGGGCCAGACCCCTGTTGGGCCCATATGTCAGTGACCCAATGCACCTGTAGTTAAGTAACAACTACGTGGGCATATTTGTTGGAGTAAATTACAGGGGAGCGAAGGGGTGGAAATATTGCTGGTCACAACGGATTGGACGAGCATGGGGGAGGAGAGTCATGCATGCAGATTTTTTTCACACGGGGTGGAGTTGTGGGACAGCCGGAGGGAGAAGGAGAATTTGGCAGGCATATTGTTTCCACACATGGTGAGGAAAAGATTTGGAGACGAACGGGCTTCCTGCAGGTATGGGGAACGGTGCATAATAAGTCATCTTGCATGCCGGGCTAGGTATAGTCTCAAGTCATTAAAAACATACACGCCTCACACATGTTCATATTTCAAGGTGCACTAAATTATTGCATGCGATGATTAAGGCTGGCCATAATGGTGGTATCTTAGCTGGTATCTGATGTCTACTACACAACCTTATTCTTGTAGACGTTGTTAGGCCTCCAAGTGCAGAGGTTTGTAGGACAGTAGCAAATTTTCCTCAAGTGGATGACCTAAGGTTTATCAATCCGTAGGAGGCGTAGGATGAAGATGGTCTCTCTCAGGCAACCCTGCAACCAAAGAACAAAGAGTCACTTGTGTCCCCAACACACCCAATACAATGGTAAATTGTATAGCTGCACTAGTTCGGCGAAGAGATGGTGATACAAGTGGTATATGGATGGTAGATAAAGGTTTTTGTAATCTGAAAATATAAAAACAGCAAGGTAACTAATGCTAAAAGTGAGCGTAAACGGTATTGCAATGATAGGAAACAAGGCCTAGGGTTCATACTTTCACTAGTGCAAGTCCTCTCAACAATAATAACATAATTGGATCACATAACTATCCCTCAACATGCAACAAAGAGTCACTCCAAAGTCACTAATAGCGGAGAACAAACGAAGAGATTATGGTAGGGTACGAAACCACCTCAAAGTTATTCTTTCCAATCAATCCGTTGGGCTATTCCTATAAGTGTCACAAACAGCCCTAGAGTTCGTACTAGAATAACACCTTAAGACACAAATCAACCAAAACCCTAATGTCACCTAGATACTCCAATGTCACCTCAAGTATCCGTGGGTATGATTATACGATATGCATCAAACAATCTCAGATTCATCTATTCAACCAACACATAGGACCTCAAAGAGTGCCCCAAAGTTTCTACCGGAGAATCACGACGAAAACGTGTGACAACCCCTATGCATAGGTTCATGGGTGGAACCCGCAAGTTGATCACCAAAACATACATCAAGTGAATCACGTGATGTCCCATTGTCACCACAGATATGCACGGAAAGACATACATCAAGTGTTGTCAAATCTTTAAAGACTCAATCCGATAAGATTACTTCAAGGGGAAAACTCAATCCATTACAAGAGAGTAGAGGGGGAGGAGAAACATCGTAGGATCCAAATATAATAGCAAAGCTCGCGATACATCAAGATCGTATCACCTCAAGAACACGAGAGAGAGAGAGAGATCAAACACATAGCTACTGGTACATACCCTCAGCTCCGAGGGAGAACTACTCCCTCCTCGTCATGGAGAGCACCGGGATGATGAAGATGGCCACCGGAGAGGGATTCCCCCTCTGGCAGGGTGCCGGAATAGGCCTGGATTCACTTTCAGTGGCTACGGAGGCTTCTGGCGGTGGAAATCATGATCTATTATGCTCTTTGAAGGTTTTAGGGTATATGGAGATATATAGGCGGAAGAAGTACGTCAGGGGGGACATGAGGGTCCCACGAGGGTGGAGGGCGCGCCCCCTACCTCGTGGCCTCCTCGAAGCTTCCCTTACATGCACTTCAAGTCTTCTGGGCTTCTTTCCTTCCAAAAATGGGTTTCGTGAAGTTTCAGGTCAATTGGACTCCGTTTGATTTTCCTTTTCTTCGAAACCCTAAAACAAGGTAAAAATAGAAACTGGCACTGGGCTCTGGGTTAATAGGTTAGTCCCAAAAATGATATAAAAGTGTATAATAAAGCCCATGAACATCCAAAACAGTAGATAATATAGCATGGAGAAATCAAAAATTATAGATACGTTGGAGACGTATCAGCATCCCCAAGCTTAATTCCTGCTCGTCCTCGAGTAGGTAAATGATAAAAACAGAATTTTTGATGCGGAGTGCTACTTAGCATAATTTCAATGTAATTCTTCTTAATTGTGGCATGAATATTCTGATCCGAAAGATTCAAGACAAAAGTTCATATTGACATAACAATGATAATACTTCAAGCATACTAACTAAGCAATTATGTCTTCTCAAAATAACATGGCCAAAGAAAGTTCATCCCTACAAAATCACATAGTTTAGTCATGCTCCATTTTCGTCACACAAGAATGCTCTCATCATGCACAACCCCGATGACAAGCCAAGCAATTGTTTCATACTTTAGTAATCTCAAACCTATAAACTTTCACGCAATACATGAGCGTGAGCCATGGATATAGCACTATGGGTGGAATAGAATAATGAGGGGGTTATGTGGAGAAGACAAAAAGGAGAAAGTCTCACATCAACGAGGCTAATCAATGGGCTATGGAGATGCCCATCGATTGATGTTAATGTAAGGAGTAGGGATTGCCATGCAACGGATGCACTAGAGCTATAAATGTATGAAAGCTCAACAAAAGAAACTAAGTGGGTGTGCATCCAACTTGCTTGCTCACGAAGACCTAGGGCACTTGAGGAGGCCCATTGTTGGAATATACAAGCCAAGTTCTATAATGAAAAATTCCCACTAGTATGTGAAAGTGACAAAACAAGAGACTCTCTATCATGAAGATTATGGTGCTACTTTGAAGCACAAGTGTGGTAAAAGGATAGTAGCATTGTCCCTTCTCTCTTTTTCTCTCATTTTTTATTTGGCCTTTCTTTTTTATGGCCTTTCTTTTTTCTCTTCTCTTTTTTTAGGGGCCTTCTATTTTTTATGTCCTTTCTCTTTTTTTATAATTCCTCACTTGGGACAATGCTCTAGAAAATGATGATCATCACACTTCTATTTATTTACAACTCAATTATTACAACTCGATACTAGAACAAGATATGACTATATATGAATGCCTCCGGCAGTGTACCGAGATTGTGATGAATCAAGTGTGACATGTATGAAAAATTATGAACGGTGGCTTTGCCACAAATACGATGTCAACTACATGATCATGCAAAGCAATATGACAATGATGAATTTTTCATGATAAACTGAATGGTGGAAAGTTGCATGGCAATATATCTCGGAATGGCTATGGAAATGCCATAATAGGTAGGTATGGTGGCTGTTTTGAGGAAGATATAAGGAGGTTTATGTGTGAAAGAGCGTATCATATCACGGGGTTGGATGCACTGGCGAAGTTTGCGCCAACTCTCAATGTGAGAAAGGGCAATGCGCGGTACCGAAGAGGCTAGCAATGATGGAAGGGTGAGAGTGCGTATAATCCATGGACTCAACATTAGTCATAAAGAACTCACATACTTATTGCAAAAATCTACAAGTCATCAAAAACCTCGGCACTACGCGCATGCTCCTAGGGGGATAGATTGGTAGGAAAAGACCATCGCTCGTCCCCGACCGCCACTCATAAGGAGGACAATCAAATAACACCTCATGTTTCAAATTTGTTACACAATGTTCACCATACGTGCATGCTACGGGACTTGAAAACTTCAACACAAGCATTTCTCAAATTCACAACTACTCAACTAGCACGACTTTGATATTATTACCTCCATATCTCAAAACAATCATCAAGCATCAAACTTCTCTTAGTATTCCAAACACTCATAAGAAAATTTTACTAATCTTGAATACCTAGCATATTAGGACTTTAAGCAAATTACCATGCTATTTAAGACTCTCAAAATAATATAAGTGAAGCATGAGAGTTCATCTATTTCTTCAAAATAAAACTACCACCATGCTCTAAAAGATATAAGTGAAGCACTAGAGCAAATGACAAACTACTCCGAAAGATATAAGTGAAGATCAATGAGTAGTTGAATAATTATGCAACTATGTGAAGACTCTCTAACATTTAAGATTTTCAGATCTTGATATTTTATTCAAATAGCAAGCAAAACTAAATAAAATAAAATGACGCTCCAAGCAAAACACATATCATGTGGTAAATAAAAATATAGCTCCAAGTAAAGTTACCGATGAACGAAGACGAAAGAGGGGATGCCTTCCGGGGCATCCCCAAGCTTAGGATCTTGTCTATCCTTGAATATTACCTTGGGGTGCCTTGGGAATCCCCAAGCTTAGGCTCTTGCCACTCCTTATTCCGTAGTCCATCGAATCCTTACCCAAAACTTGAAAACTTCACAACACAAAACTTAACAGAAAACTCGTAAGCTCCGTTAGTATAAGAAAATAAATCAGAACTTCAAGGTACTGTGATGAACTCATTCTTTATTTATATTTGTGTTAAACCTACTGTATTACAACTTCTATATGGTTTATAAACTCTTTTACTAGCCATAGATTCATCAAAATAAGCAAACAACACATAGAAAACAGAATCTGTCAAAAACAGAACAGTCTGTAGTAATCTGGATCAAACGTATATTTCTGTAACTCATAAAATTCTCAAATAAATTTCTATACCTGAGTAATTTATCTATTAATCATCTTAAAAAAGAATTAACTAAATATCACTTTCCAAATAAAAATGGCAGCAATTCTCGTGGGTGCTAAAGTTTCTGTTTTTTACAGCATGATCAACAAGACTTTCCCCAAGTCTTCCCAAAGGTTCTACTTGGCACAAACACTAATTAAAGGCATAAAACCACATCTAAACATAGGCTAGATGAATTATTTATTATTAAACAGGAACAAAAAGCAAGGAACTAAAATAAAGTTGGGTTGCCTCCCAACAAGCATTATCGTTTAACGCCCCTAGCTAGGCATGATGATTTCAACGATGGTCACATAAAAGATAAGAATTGAAACATAAAGAGAGCATCATGAAGAATATGACTAGCACATTTAATTCTAACATACTTCCTATGCATAGGGATTTTGTGAGCAAACAACTTGTGGGAATAAGAATCAACTTGCATACGAGGGCAAAACAAGCATAACTTCAAAACTTTAAGCACATAGAGAGTAAACTTGATATTATTGCAATTCCTACAAGCATATGTTCCTCCCTCATAATAATTTTCAGTAGCATCATGAATTAATTTGACAATATAACCAGCACCTAAAGCATTCTTTTCATGGTCTACAAGCATAGAAAATTTACTACTCTCCACATAAGCAAAATTCTTCTCATTCAGAATAGTGGGAGTATCATAAGAGACTCAAATACTATAAATTGTTTCCACATTAAAAGAGTAATGTTCAGAAAAGGGGTAACCATAATAATGACAAGTTTTATAAATATAATCACTTCTTTTTATAGAATAAGTATCATCACAATAATCATCATAAGTAGGAGGCATGCTATCATCATTATAAATTTGCATATCAAAACTTGGGAGACTAAAAATATCATCTTCATTAAACGTAGCATCCCCAAGCTTGGGACAGACATTAATTACATCAAATATATTCTCAAAAACATCATCTTCATCAAACATAGCATCCCCAAGCTTGGGCCTTTTCATATCATAAGCATAATCACTCTCATCATTAATAGTATGGATAGCACCAATAGTATAGCAATTATCATATTCGTCCAAGCAAGTGCCAAAAAGATTTTCAAGATCATAAGAAGTATCATTATCTTCCACAATTATATTTTCATGAGGCACAATAGTAATGGGAGCACCATTATTTGGGAGGAGTACCTTTTTACCTCTCTTCCTTTTCCTTTTTTTCTTCTTCACCACATCATGTGTGGGTTCAATACTCTTTTTGGAGCTCCTCCTCGTTACCTGATTCATCATAAAAAATAATAGGAGGATATTGGGAAGTATCTTCCCTTTCATTAGTATTCTCTCCATCTTCTATTTGTTTTCTTTTCTTTATGTAGTTGGCAATATAAGGATTTTCAATACAATTCACTGCACAATACATATAAATTTCCTCTAGATCAAAATGAAGAACTCTATCAAGGGCAAATTTTGGAATATCCTTAGTTATACGTTTCATTTCTTCATAACCCAAGAGCAAACTAAGTTCATTATGATGTGCAAGGGAAATCAAGTCATCACAATTTTTGGACACGATACGATCATGAAACAATTTGCATTGGGTATTGAAATGATCATGCTCACTGCAAAGTTCACAAGTACGGCTAAGAAAATATAAATTTTCAGCACAATCATCTAGCCTTTCTTGCAACCATTTAGTTTCTAAATGCTTATGCCTCTTGCAATATCTATCTTCCCTATTTGGTGTGTTCGTACAAACCCAATGTACTCCACAAAATTTTTTGACATGTTTATAGGAGACATCATAACTAGTGCAATCATCATTAGTATCATGGATATTCAAAGAATTCGTACTAACAACATTGCAATCATGCTCATCATTCAAAGATTTAGTGCCAAACATTTTATAGATTTCTTCTTCTAGCACTTGAGCACAATTTTCCTTTCCATCATACTTACGAAAGATATTAAAAAGGTGAAGCGTATGAGACAAACTCAATTCCATTTTTTATAGTTTTCTTTTATAAACTAAGCTAGTGATAAAACAAGAAACTAGAAGACTCGATTGCAAGATCTAAAGATATAACTTCAAGCACTCACCTCCCCGGCAACGGCGCCAGAAAAGAGCTTGATGTCTACTACACAACCTTCTTCTTGTAGACGTTGTTGGGCCTCCAAGTGCAGAGGTTTGTAGGACAGTAGCAAATTTCCCTCAAGTGGATGACCTAAGGTTTATCAATCCGTAGGAGGCGTAGGATGAAGATGGTCTCTCTCAAGCAACCCTGCAACCAAATAACAAAGAGTCTCTTGTGTCCCCAACACACCCAATACAATGGTAAATTGTATAGGTGCACTAGTTCAGCGAAGAGATGGTGATACAAGTGGTATATGGATGGTAGATAAAGGTTTTTGTAATCTGAAAATATAAAAACAGCAAGGTAACTAATGGTAAAAGTGAGCGTAAACGGTATTGGAATTATAGGAAACAAGGCCTAGGGTTCATACTTTCACTAGTGCAAGTCCTCTCAACAATAATAACATAATTGGATCACATAACTATCCCTCAACATGCAACAAAGAGTCACTCCAAAGTCACTAATAGCGGAGAACAAACGAAGAGATTATGGTAGGGTACGAAACCACCTCAAAGTTATTATTTCCAATCAATCCGTTGGGCTATTCCTATAAGTGTCACAAACAGCCCTAGAGTTTGTACTAGAATAACACCTTAAGACACAAATCAACCAAAACCCTAATGTCACCTAGATACTCCAATGTCACCTCAAGTATCCGTGGGTATGATTATATGATATGCATCACACAATCTCAGATTCATCTATTCAACCAACACATAGGACCTCAAAGAGTGCCCCAAAGTTTCTACCGGAGAATCACGACGAAAACATGTGCCAACCCCTATGCATAGGTTCATGGGCGGAACCCGCAAGTTGATCAACCAAACATACATCAAGTGAATCACGTGATATCCCATTGTCACCACAGATATGCACGGCAAGACATACATCAAGTGTTCTCAAATCTTTAAAGACTCAATCCGGTAAGATTACTTCAAGGGGAAAACTCAATCCATTACAAGAGAGTAGAGTGGGAGGAGAAACATCATAGGATCCAAATATAAGAGCAAAGCTCGCGATACATCAAGATCGTATCACCTCAAGAACACGAGAGAGAGATCAAACACATAGCTACTGGTACATACCCTCAGCCCCGAGGGAGAACTACTCCCTCCTCGTCATGGAGAGCACCGGGATGATGAAGATGGCCACCGGAGAGGGATTCCCCCTCCGACAGGGTGCCGGAACGGGTCTAGATTGGCTTTTGGTGTCTACGGAGGCTTCTGGCGGCGGAACTCCCGATCTATTCTGCTCTCTGATGTTTTTAGGGTATATGGAGATATATAGGCGGAAGAAGTACGTCGGGGGGCCACGAGGGGCCCACAAGGGTGGAGGGCGCGCCCCCCTACCTCGTGGCCTCCTCGAAGCTTCCCTTACGTGCACTTCAAGTCTTCTGGGCTTCTTTCCTTCCAAAAATGGGTTCCGTGAAGTTTCAGGTCAATTGGACTCCGTTTGATTTTCCTTTTCTTCGATACCCTAAAACAAGGTAAAAATAGAAACTGGCACTGGCACTAGGCTCTGGGTTAATAGGTTAGTCCCAAAAATGATATAAAAGTGTATAATAAAGCCCATAAACATCCAAAACAGTAGATAATATAGCATGGAGCAATCAAAAATTATAGATAAGTTGGAGACGTATCAGTATCATGCACACGGGAATAGCAAACATGCTGATGTGGCAAAGAATTAAAGAAGAGAGGAGGGTTAGTGTAACTAGTGTTCATGCATGCATCTCGTTTTCCATTCACAATTTACAAGTAAAATTCATGGACAAACTTTGACCCAAAGTATGATGGGGACTAGTAAACCAGAATGGAGGTAGTAGTTTTTTTAATCAAAGAAGGGTTTCCCCTTTCGATTTTCATTACTGAAAACCAGCATCTAAATCTAAACCATAGTATTTGCCCTAGAACTACCAGGTTCAACATCTCGCAACATAAACCCATACAACCTCCATCGCAAAAAAAACCATACAACCATACGCCAAGGAGGTACATAGTACTATGAATTCCATTTTCGCTCCATACCAATCGTTCTAAAAACTACTTACTACATATAACGCGTCATTGAAAATTGGAACTCTTAACCCCGCTAAAAAATGATATTTTAAACGTGGCTACTCGATCTATGGCAACTGGCGAGCCACCGCTCTCCAAGTCGTTCACCTTTGGTTCCGACCATCAACTCCTATGGATCAAATTATCACACGAGCTGACTATTCCTAGAAAGGTGCTCCACCACGTACCCGGTACCCGCGAATGCAGCAATCGTGCACCTAGGGTTTTAGGGTTTATTTGTTAACGTCGCCTTTATGTAACACTCATGTGTGCGAGACAGCGAGAGGCCGACTGCGTGCGTGCGCCTCTTCTCTTCGTATATGTACTCCACCGTTTGTCTGGTGTCCAAAAAATTATAATAACTACTAGCAATGTGCCAATGCATTGCCACACGATCAAAGTAGATTAATACATATTCACCGATTTGATAGAAAAAAGTCTAGTTTTGAAATACGTATATCACTAAAAATATGTTATTTTTCACTCAAAATATATTCCTTTGGTGGTTTTGATGAGATAAGGGAGGAATGTTGTTGGTTTCAAGATTCGAGAAGTGGTATATGTCTAATTTCTACTCTTACTACCAAGATGCCCGTGCGTTGCACGGAACATCAAGATCTTGTGGGAGAAAAGGATGAACGAGGGAAGGCCTTATCTGCAAATGTGGTGAAGAGTGCGGGTAAATTGCCATATTTTCCTTCCTATCCGTCAGATATAAATCGGACGACCTACATTGCAGGATGGTAGGCCCACCATCATCACGAACTCTTTTTTTTATCCCTACTCTTATAAAAAGCATTGTCGGTGATGATCGTGTGCCTGCCATCCTGCAATATAGGCCGTCCGATCTATATCTGACGGATAGGAAGGAAACTATGGCAATTTTGCAAAAAGATACCCACACCCCTCTCCACATTTGCAAATAAGGCCTTTCCTCGTTCATCCTTTTCCCCCACAAGATAAACTACTCATACAAATGCATCTTGATGTTCCGTGCAACACATGGGCATCTTGCTAGTTGTTGCAAAAAGCCCATGTGTGTGAGAGAGAGAGAGGGAGAGTGGAGGAGGACGGAGTGCATGGGTGACAAAGACACAAGGAGTGTGTGTGCGATAGGTATCAGCTTAAAATGAGGTGATAGTGTGTGTGTGCACGATCGAGAGGGCATGTCTCGAGAAAGGAAAAATCTACATAGATACAAGGAGCGGGAGAGAGACATGTATGCGATGGTGGAAGCACGAGTGTGCGGGTGTATAAACCTATCTAGAGGCTAGCTAGTCGATAAATGTTTGTGAGAGAAATACGAGTCAGGGTGCGAAAGCGAGAGTTTTGTCTGTGTGAGGGAGAGACGGTAGTCGGGAAGGGGAGTGGAAGCAGGAGTTGTGTGTGTGTCTGTGAGAGAGAGAGAGGAGACGGTAGTCGGGGTTGTCTGATCGGTAAACAAATGAATAATGTCAGTCTGGGATGGAGACGAAAAGGAGACCGCAACAAATGTTGTGTCTGCATGAGAGAGAGAGAGAGTAATTTTAGTGGTATGAGTCATATGTAGATACATATAGGGTGTGTGAGAGAATCCCATAGAGAGAAAGACAAAGTGAAAGATGAGTGGAGACTGTGTGTGTGGCGGTGAAAAAGAAAGCTTAGGTACCTAGTGATACCAGGGAACAGTAGAGATGTGAGAGATAATGAAAACCGTGTAATGTATAATGATAGGGAGAGTGTGACACTTCTCAAGGGAGACGTTGAGAGACCATGTTTGCGAGGATAGGACAAACATGAAGTGAGCGTGCGGGTGAGCTGGAGAAAAGAGAGTGATAGCTACCTGTAGGAGCATGCATGCGAGAGAGATGGGCGTGAAAGGAGTGAACAAAAAAGGGATTCAAATATTTGAATTCGAGATGATGATACATGTAATCCATACTCGAACCAAAATTGATCTATCAAACATGCATACTCATATGAATTCACGCACATCTATGTTATTTAATATGTAGATATTACTGATCCATACATTTTAGTAGAACATAATTTGGTTAAAAAAATTCGAATTCAACCTTAAGATTTCGAGATCATTGTATTTGTAAATCATATTATACATATAAAGGAGCAGAATTCTTTGTTGTGCTTTTGAAAGTATATATAAAAAAATGATGTATATAGAATGTAATTCCAATTGAAAATGGATCCCGCCCGAAAAAAATAGAATACAAATGGGATTCGAATTGAGTTGGAACGGTAAACGTGCACTCTGTAAAATTTGAACGAAGCGGGGAAAGTCGCAGTAACCGCCTGAAACCAAAATCTGCGAGATGGAAATCACTACTGCCTACCCCTGCCACGCAAAGCCTATCTGATGGATTTCTATAGGTTTCGATAGGGGTAGGTTTGTAATTTCACCCAAACATGACGTAACCGCCTCTCACCCGGATTCATACACGGTGGGCGCCAAAACACAGTGTGTCCTTGGCCGAAATCGACTCCCTCCCCGCTTCATCCCCGCCGTCGTCCACCTTGCCGGCGCCGCTCCTACGACCGTCTCATCCACCGCGCGCCACCGCCACCGTATACCCTCCTAGATCTGCTTCCACGCTGCCGACAGCCATCGCTACCGCAGCACCGTCAAATTCTCAGCAGATGCGTACATGGCACCGCACTAGAGGCGGTACTCTTTCGTATCTGCTCAACTTATTTATCGCAGCAAGAAAATAGATCGCCACTGCTTTACTCTGATTTCTTGTCTTGGTTGCGAAGTTGCCTTTGTCCGGTTTGCACCTTTAGATCCGCCATGGCACGCTCAACACTATACTCCCAATGCTTATGGTTATCCCCTTTTATATTCCACACTAGTTAAATCATAGTAGACTAAATTTCAAAATTGGGTCAATCGATTTTTTAGAGCTCGCCGGAGTTCGCCGGTGCGATCGAAGGGGCTCAGGTGGTTGTGGGGCCTCGCCGAACGAAGAAAACTCGACGAGGGTGGGGGTTGGGACGGGGGTGGGGGTGGGGGTGGCGGAGGAACACAGGCGGTGGGGGCCGGTGGTCCGGCCGGCGGCCCGTGCGGTGTTCTGTATGGGAAGAATTAGAGATGAGGAAGAAGAAGGGTTAGGAGACATAGGATCTTCATCCAACCGCCTGAAATGGTCGAGAGATAGCTGGGAGTTGCATTCTTAATGCGCTCTGGTTCATCATGTGTGGGCACTGCGCAACCAACATTTTATTATCCAAAATCTGCTTGCTCTACTTTACCATGTTCCTCTTCTGTTCTTCTTTAATATGTACTCTCTCCTTTCCTAAATACAAGTCTTTGTATAGATTCCACCATGGACTACATATGGAGCAAAATGAGTGAATCTACACTCTAAAATGTATCTAGATACATCTGTATGTGATCCATAGTGGAAATCTCTACCAAGACTTATATTTTGGAACGGAGGGAGTATGATAGTAGTACAGTATGTTCCCTGTACTGAAGATGAGCAGGGACATTTGCAGTGTAGAGGTCTATACGGTCGGTTCTGATGGACACTTTGAGCCTCTTTGATTCGTAGGATCTTGTAAACATAGGAATAGGATTTGTAGTGGCCTGCCCACTTGAATCCTATAAGAATAGCAAGGAAATGTGGGGAGCTGTGTCGCCTTTGAGAGTTACACTGATATTAACAGTACTGCACCTTCACTTGAAGAGAGCTGGTATCCGAAGCCTTTCTAGCCGTATCGGCAATACTAGCACATATATTCCAGCAAGTTCCACTTTGCTGATTTTACTCTGATGCTTAAGGTTTTCCTGTTATATCTACACTATGATTTGTGTAGCTGCTTTGTGTCACACTAGCAGCAGTCCACTCTTGAAGCTAAACACTGCAATGACTTACAAAATTGGCACCAAGGCATTGAGTGCCATTCTGGATGCAATGAAACTCATACGCTCCCCACCTGTTGATTCTTGTTCAGAATATGATCCTAATGACTATTCTAACCTCGAGGAGTCAAAGGCAGATGGCATGTCCTGTTCACCCATCAAGGTGCCTGTTCTAATTTGGCAATGTTTTATCGATTGCGGGTATCTTGCATATGTTGTCTTGCATTTCTTCTACTTTGTTGCACCACCATATGCTTAGTTTACTCATCATATATGTCAAGATGCCATGCCCATCCATTATCAATACATATTCCATCTGTCATCATACCATGTTTTTCCACTCAAATGTTGTTGAGGGAGTCCTGGATTAGGGGGTCTCCGGACAGCCGGACTATCACCATTGGCCGGACTGCTAGACTATGAAGATACAAGATTGAAGACTTCATCTCGTGTCCGGATGGGACTCTACTTGGCGTGGTAGGCAAGCTAGGCAATACGGATATGGATATCTCCTCCTTTGTAACCGACCTTGTGTAACCCTAACCCTCTCCGGTGTCTATATAAACCGAAGGGTTTTAGTCCGTAGGACAACAACCACAACATATAATCATACCATAGGCTAGCTTCTAGGGTTTAGCCTCTCTTATCTCGTGGTAGATCTACTCTTGTACTACCCATATCATCAATATCAATCAAGCAGGACGTAGGGTTTTACCTCCATCAAGAGGGCCCGAACCTGGGTAAAACAATGTGTCCCCTGCCTCCTGTTACCATCCGGCCTAGACGCATAGTTCGGGACCCCCTACCCGAGATCCGCCGGTTTTGACACCGAAATTGGTGCTTTCATTGAGAGTTCCTCTGTGTCGTCACCTTTAGGCCCGATGGCTCCTCCGATCATCAACAACTATGCGGTCCAGGGTGAGACCTTTCTCCCCGGACAGATCTTCGTGTTTGGCGGCTTTGCACTATGGGCTAATTCACTTGGCCATCTGGAGCAGATTGAAACCTACGCCCCTGGCCATCAGGACAGATTTGGAAGTTTGAACTACACAGCCAACATCCGCGGAGACTTGATCTTCGACGGATTCAAGCCACAGCCGGGCGCGCCACACTGTCACGACGGGTATGACCTAACTCTGCCGCCGAACAGTACCCCAGAGGCCGCGCCCGCATCAGCTCCAACCCTTAGCTCGGAGCCAATTGCGCCAATCGAGGACGGGTGGCTAGACACCGCCTCAGGGGCTGCAGTCTCAATGGCGATCGAGCCGAACACCAGCCTAATCCTCTGCGAAGCCCGTGACTCCAAGGTGTCGGACTCTTTTCCGGACTCCGAACCGTCCGCGCCCCTGCCAATCGAATCCGATTGGGCGCCGACCATGGAATTCACCGCCGCGGATATCTTTCAGCACTCGCCCTTCGATGACATTCTGAACTCACTAAGGTCTCTCTCTTTGTCAGGAGAGCCCTGGTCAGACTATGGCCAACAACATTGGGATGTGGACGACAGAGAAATTCGACGCCCACCCACCACCCACTGTGTAGCCACTGTCGATGATTTAACCGACATGTTCGACTTCGACTCCGAAGACATCGACGGTATGGACGACGATGCGGGAGGCGAAGAGGAACCACCGCCCACAGGGCGCTGGATGTCCACCTCACCATATGACGTATACATGGTGGACACACCGAAAGAAGACGACGACGAGGAACGGAAGGACGCAACAAAGGCTTGTCCCCTCGAGAAGCAGTCAAAGCGGCAGCGTAAGCGCTGCCCCAAATCCCGCCTTGGCAGAAATAACGATCATACAGACCCAGCGTTGGAGCAGGGCGAACCACTGCCGGACCACGGCAATACGGAAAATCAAACCAAACAAACCAATTCTGTCAAAGATAAAAGTCCGGATGACATAACGCCGGACAGGCACCTGGAGCAGCAGAATGCCCGTCAAAGGCTTGTTGCCACCGCGAGGAGTCTGAAAAAGCAGAAGCAAAGGCTCAAGGCTGCGCAGGACACACTCCAAATCAGACGGAGTAAAGTACTCAACACAGCAGCAAAGTATGGTGGTAATCACCCCACCAAGAGCTACCCGAAGCGGAAGTTGCTACCTGAATTCGATGAGGAGGCCCTAGATCCCCCACAACCAAAAATCAAAATGGCCACCTGGCCGGATAGACGACCTCATGGCCAACATGGAGCGGCAAACAACTCCACTCACAAGCCAATAAGAGATCCACACGAGGGCTCGCACCAAAAGGACGGCGCAACCAGATCCATCTATGGACCACGCAAGCGCGCCCCAGCATATGATGTAACACAACAAACATCAGAACAACGCGGTACACCCAGATACAGGGGTGCCACACCCCCCCTATGTTTCACCGATGACGTGTTGGACCATGAATTCCCAGAGGGATTCAAACCCATAAACATAGAGTCATACAACGGAACAACAGACCCTGGGGTCTGGATTGAGGACTATATCCTTCATATCCATATGGCTCGAGGAGACGATCTCCACGCCATCAAGTACTTACCCCTCAAGCTCAAAGGGCTAGCTCGGCACTGGCTTAAAAGCCTCCCCGAAAACTCCATTGGAAGCTGGGAAGAGCTCAAAAACACTTTTCGGGCAAATTTTCAAGGGACTTATGTCCGACCCCGGATGCGGATGATTTGAGCCATATAACTCAACAACCCGGAGAGTCAGCCCGAAAGCTTTGGAACAGGTTTCTTACTAAGAAGAACCAAATAGTCGACTGCCCGGACGCCGAAGCCTTGGCAGCTTTTAAGCATAGCGTCCGCGACGAATGGCTTGCCAGACACCTCGGCCAAGAAAAGCCGAGAACAATGGCAGCATTAACAAGCCTCATGACCCGCTTTTGCGCGGGTGAGGACAGCTGGCTAGCCAGATGCAGCACCAGCGACCCAAGCACATTCAAAGTTAGAGATGAAAACGGGAAATCACGGTGCAGCAAAAATAATAAACATTGGAATAAAGAAGATAACCCGAAGAGCACGGCGGTACACGCCGGATTCCGAAGCTCTCGGCCAGGTCAGCAAAAGTCGCCCTCTAAAGGCGCCAGAGATGAACTATCCAGCCTGAACAAAATCCTGGACCAAGTATGTCAGATCCATAGCACCCCTGGTAAACCCGCTAATCATACCCATAGAGAATGTTGGGTCTTCAAGCAGTCCGGCAAGCTCAACGCCATACACAAGGGGGAGGATACACCAAGCGAAGATGAGGATGAGCCTCTCAAGCAAGACGCTAGGGAACAAAAGAAGTTTCCATCAGAAGTCAAAACAGTCAATGTATTACACGTGATCAAGGAAAGCAAAGCGGCCCTCCCAGATAAATATGCCCAAGGGCCTATCACCGCAAAACCCTGCCACTGGTCGTCTCAACCGGTCACTTTCGACCATCGTGATTACTCAGCAAGTATCCGGCGGGCAGGATGGGCTCCCCTGGTATTAGACCCAATAATTGACGGATACCACTTTGCACGAGTCCTAATGGAAGGTGGCAGCAGTTTAAACCTGATATACCAGGATACAATCCGCGAAATGGGGATAGACCCAACGAAAATTTGCCATAGCAACACTACCTTTAAAGGAGTAATGCCAGGCCCAGGGGCTCACTGCACGGGCTCCCTACTACTAAAGGTTATATTCGGCTTCCCCGATAACTCCCGTAGCGAACATTTAACATTCCACATTGCTCTGTTCCAATGCGGTTATCAAGCACTACTTGGACGCGAAGCTTTTGCTCGCTTTAATGCAATACCACATTACGCTTCCCTGACGCTCAAGATGCCCGGTCCATGCGGCATCATTACAGTGAACGGAAGTATTAAGCGATCCTTGCGCGCCAAAGAGAATGCGACTGCCTTGGCAGCCGCACACTAAAAACGGCCTCGCCAACTAAAGCATTTGATAGGTCGTCAAGACCACGGACGCGGTTAGACGAGTCCGGCGCTGCTATATGTAATTTATACCGGATTGATGGCCACACCCCTATTACAAATACAAGGGGCTCAATGCGCGCACATAAGTGGCAATTTCTACTCATTTCTAGTTATACATGGTTTCTTTAAAAAAACCACCTTTTTGCACGGCAACTTTTTCACCTAAGTTCCTCTCTTTTACAGATGACCATCGTGCTACACCCATCCAGGATACGGCACAACGGAGACACAGGCGCAGACGTGCAGCAGGGACCCGCTCCAAGGATTCTTTTTAGATTAAGACCCTGCGTAAACCTTTTTTACTGTCTCTTGTTGATACACATCCACCGAATTCTCAGCACAATTGAGAAGGATGCTGACGTCTTGGCATGTGGCCATGTCAGAATAATGCATGTACCTGGACACCAGGGGCTTCTTACAAAGGGCACTATTTAGGCCCGGTTTATACCATAAAGACCGAATACCTTAGGGAGTGTTCGGCGTCGCGAGTTTGGCCTTATATGCATCAGCTCCGAATCATTGTCTTTGGTCAAATGTTGGGTTTGCCCGGCTCCTGTGTTTTGGTGCCTTACGTTCCGCTTTATCGGCTAAGGTAGCACCAGGAGAACTACTGCGATTGTGCCCTGATTCATCCGGACGAGCACCTCAGTAGAGAAAGCCGAAAACTGACTGTCATGATATAGCGTGAGACTGGTCAACCACTCAATGACCTATCGAAATGTTAGAATTCCTCCTCCTTAACGAAGGGCCATTTTCTGGCCAGGCATGTACGCACCCCGAGATAGGGAGAGTGCGGAGCCACCAGGGACTATCTAGTAGCCCCACTGTCAAACTCCTATGGCTAGGTGAAAGTGTTAAAGCATTATAGTCCGGTTGCCTCGTTCACTACGCTATCACCTCCTTAATAGGACCAAGACGTTGGGTTAAGTGTGAACACGTGTTTTTCGCGAGCACCTCCGCATTATATGCGTGGGGGTTGAAGCCGACGACTGCAATCTTTCAGGTTATACACATGTATACATAAACGGCCGCACAGGAGGCATCATACTACTTTCAGGCAAAAGTATAAACATAGCCTTATAAAATTTCATAAAAACATTGTGTTTACAATGAGAATACATATCACTCAAACATAATGTTCTTCGAGCACTGGGCCTCTATCAAACGAGCACCCTCGAGAACCTCCTCGAAATAGTGCTCGGCAGCCACTCGGCCTATGGCCGAACCCTGCGCCGCAACAGTGGTAGCGTCCATCTCCACCCAGTATGCTTTAACACGGGCAAGGGCCATCCGCGAGCCTTCTATGCACGCCGACCTCTTCATCGCATTAATGCACGACACCGCACCAAGGAACCGCTGCACTAAACTGAAATAGCTGTTCGGCTTTGGCTTTTCCGGCCATAGCTGATCCACGACAGACCTCATGGCGAGTCCGGACAACCTATTTAGTTTGGCCCATTCAGCTAGCTGATTAGTCAATGGAAGCGGACGCTCTGCAACATTGAATTGTGACCAGAACAGCTTGTCCACTTCACGATATGTTTGACCTTCGAAGTATTTGGCCGCATTGGCAGCACTCGCCGCCAAGTCCATATACGCATCTGCTGAACTCCACAGCCGATCCAGAGGGGCATACCATGGATCTCCGAACTTCCTCCGTAGCATGAAGGGCTTCCCAGCCGCAATATCCCCGGCTTCCCGCAGCTCCTCCTTCTTCGCTCTCATAGCAGAGCGGGTGTCTTTGTCCACCATTGTGACCTTCTCAAGGTCCGTTGCCTTTGCTCGGTTTTCTTTTTCAAGGAGCCGACAATGGTCAGCAGTGTCTTTTAATTCTACGGCCATCTTGGCCATCTTCTCTTGGCTCTCGAAATGTGCGGCCTTCTCGGCTTTCAACTCTTCGGCCGCCTTCAAAGCAGCCGCATTACTAATCCTCGCTTGTTCCTTGGCTCAGGCAAGTTCTGCCTGCAAGGTTTCCACGGTGGCAGCTCCATCTGCAGTCACAACATATTAAAGATACTGGCATCATGCTGCTCTTACTATGTGGCGTTCACCAGATAATAACACTCACCCTGTGCCTCGTCAAGCCTCTTGTTAACAAGCTTGATGTTGGCGTCTGCCGCATCCAGTTGCCATTTTAATTCGGCAAACTCACTAGTCCGGCTAGCCACCAAAGCTTCCACCACCTGCACATAAGGGCAGTCTGGTTATTGCCTGGGACTATGATCCTCTGTTCGCCGCCATTCTTGACGACAACCAGAGTCTCAGGGGCTACTATCTACACAGGGCACACCTAACATGTGCGGTACTATCACATATTATCTCACGTACCTCAAAGCCTGTCAGTAGGCTCATAAAGGCTTCATGTAATCCGCTTTCGGCGGACGAAATTCTCTCCATCACAGTACCCATCAGTGTACGGTGTTCTTCTGAGATGGCCGCTCGCCCCACCAGCTCCCTCAGAACGTCCGACCGCATACCAGACGGTCCCGGACTCTTTTGTTTGCTCTCTTCGGGAGCCGGACGCTGGGGACTTCGGGGGTCTATGGGATTATCTTCTGGCCTCATCAGATCCGGAGAGGCCCTCCGTGACGACACTTCGGGGTCGCCCGCTTCTTGAGCGAGGAGTCCGGGGGAGGCATTTCGCTCTCCATCATCTCTAGAAGAAGATCCCCCGAAGACGAGCTCAGCTGAGAGGGGCTAAGGCCCGAACTGCAAGATATATGTGGCAGTTATTTTCTCAGAAAAAGATAGTATACCTTCACTATTAAAGTATGTTGGATCACTTACGACTCGTTGGAGGGTTGATCCCCCCCCCCCCCCCCCGCGGACTTTGTGCGGTAAGAGCACCCCCCGAGGTAGGACCCTCTATTGTAGACTTCTTCTCCCATTTGGAGGCCTCGGCTTCCAGATCCTCGGAAGCAGTCCTCTTCCTCCCCCGGTTATCCTCCTTTATGGAGGCGCTCATTCCCTCGGTTGGAACTGGCAGTGATGGGGGCCCGCTTCCTCCCATACTATTCCCCATGTATCTTCCCTCAAGGGCTCCGGGCAAGGTGCGAGCTCGAGCATCTTCTCCAAACCGGATTTTCCAAACCCTCAGGGAGGGGGGCCGGACACTGAATCATCTTCGCCTTCGTTAGCCAATCCTGGTCAAAGAGCGATCTCTCAGAAATAACTTCATGAATAAAAGACGGTGTGTTCGGCTAGAGGATTTCTTACTTGTTCGGCGGCGCGGTTACTGCTTAGGCCCACGTCCTCGATAGTATCCAGACACTCTATTTGAGGTCCGAAGAATGACTTGTACATCTCCTCATGCGTCAGGCCGAGGAAACTTTGAATGGCACGCGGCCCTTCTGGGTTGAACTCCCATAAGCGAAGGGGTCGGCGTTTGCAAGGCTGGACTCGACGAACCAGCATAACTTGCATTACCACAACCAAATTAAAATCTCCCTCGAAGAGATCTTGAATGCGGCTTTGCAGTTTGGGCACGTCCTTGGCTGGGCCCCAGCTCAGACCTCTGCTAATCCATGACATTAGTTGTGGTGGGGGGCCCGAGCGGAAAGCGGGGGCAGCCGCCCACTTGGCACTTCTGGGGGCCGTGACATAAAACCACTCCCGTTACCATCATTCGGACACCTCTGGAAAGGAACCTTTCGACCATGGGGCTCCTGCCATCTTGCCTATTGATGCGCCTCCGCACGCTGCATGTTGCCCCTCGATCATCTTCGGCTTCACTTCAAAGGTCTTGAGCCACAGGCCGAAGTGAGGGGTAATGCGGAGGAAGGCCTCACACACGACAATAAATGTCGAGATGTGGAGAAAGGAGTCCAGAGCTAGATTGTGGAAATCTAGCCCGTAATAGAACATCAAACCCCTCACGAAGGGATCCAGAGTGAGGCCTAGGCCTCGGAGGAAGTGGGAGACGAACACGACATTCTCATCGGGTTCGGGAGTAGGGACAACCTGCCCTCGAGCAGGAAGCCGATGCGAAACCTCGGCGGTCAGGTATCTGGCCTCCCTCAACTTCTTGATATCCTCTTCCGTGACGAAGGAGGGCATCCACCAGCCTTGAAGGCTGGATCCGGACATGATTGAAGATCCGGAGCACCTGACCTGGGCTTTGGGTGTTAGAACTCGAGGCAGAGGAAGGGTTCGATTGAGCACAAGAGGGAAAAAGCGAAAACCTTGTCCCTTTATAAAGAGGGTGAATATCAAGCGTCCTCTCCGTATCTGTTTGGGACTTGCCTATAATCTAGGAGTCCTAGACACGGTTGGGTTACCCACGACCGTATTGATGAGAATCCCGTAATAAGGGGACACGATCTCTGCTTTGACAAGACGTGTCAAAAAACTGCCTCGCGTTATGTGCGGGGCTAGTTAAAGGAAACGGTTCGAATAATCACCGGGCCATGACATAATGTCATACTGTCAAGACAAGTCACAAATTAGAATTGCGAAAATATTATTCTCTCTACGGTGGTATGTGGAACTTATTTTGCAGGGTCGGACACTATCCTCGTATTCAAGTTCTTCTGTGATGTATTCGGAGAAGGAACCCAACTTGCAATGCCGAAGACAATACTGCGCGCCAGACTCATCGTCATTGAAGCCTGGTTCAGGGGATACTGAGGGAGTCCTAGATTAGGGGGTCTCCGGTCAGCCGGACTATCTCCATTGGCCGGACTGTTAGACTATGAAGATACAAGATTGAAGACTTCGTCTCGTGTCCGGATGGGACTCTACTTGGCATGGAAGGCAAGCTAGGCAATACGGATATGGATATCTCCTCCTTTGTAACCGACCTTGTGTAACCCTAACCCTCTCCGGTGTCTATATAAACCGAAGGGTTTTAGTCCGTAGGACAACAACCACAACATACAATCATACCATAGCCTAGCTTCTAGGGATTAGCCTCTCTGATCTCGTGGTAGATCTACTCTTGTACTACCCATATCATCAATATCAATCAAGCAGGACGTAGGGTTTTACCTCCATCAAGAGGGCCCGAACCTGGGTAAAACATTGTGTCCCCTGCCTCCTGTTACCATCCGGCCTAGACGCACAGTTCGGGACCCCCTACCCGAGATCCGCCGGTTTTGACACCGACAGTGTTCTTGTGCATTAGACATCAAAAAGGAAGAGGGTGATTGCCGAACCTGAAGGAGCACCAGCAAAGTCCTTGAAAAACGCGGTGGTGCCGGAGAAATCAAGCAACACCCCACTTATATTGGTTGTACAACCAGTGACACAAAACGAAGGACCGACTCGAATAGACTGTACCCATACTTCACTGGCCACACCACTAGCCCCACCACACGGGACCTGCACTCCAGCAAAAGGTATAACGATTTCATTTGCCATAGCACCAGCTGTACCACAAAAAAATCCCACTCCAGCAGAAAGTACATCAAGTCCACCGGCCGAAGACCTATCCCAACTGCAGAGACGGCCTATTCCTGCAGATTGGAACCCCATTCCATTTATTCCCAGTTTAAAAGACAATGCTTTCAATGTTGTTAGGGACTACGTGCATATACTCCCATCATGGGAAGATTATTGTGAAGACAAACACCATTTTCACATCTTCCTGTCCAACTTACGTGTAAGTGCTATTATTCATGGTTATTATTTCTGCTGATTGAACACATCAATGATTTACATTACATTGTTGTAACTTGGCGAGGGTCAATCTGGATAGTCATGACGAGCAAAGCTTGCTTGTGCTTTTCAAGGAAGCATTGTAGCAGTATCGGTGTTACCTGAGGAAATCACACTTTGATGGCAAGTCTATAAACGAATTTCCGGTGAAGTCTCCTGTGCTAAATTTAGAAGACATTGAATGGAAAACCCTTGTTATGCACTGGTCTCGTTCCCAGGATGAGGTACTGTCTATGAAATCACATGACAATTTGAACTTCTACTTTTCCGCATGTGCCTTACGGATCTTTTTTCCAGGAAATCTGCTCGAAGAAGAATTCCGGTTTGACAAGAACGACAGGATATCGCAAATATGTTGCCCGTTGCTTTGCTCTTATTAGTACCTGTTGTCCTATATCACTGTACTTGCATACATACCTGGTTCATTATGTGACAGCAGTATGCATGATAGCTTGCTTATCAATTGTTCGCTCCAAATTATCTTATCTGTATGAATGGTTACATTAGTGTAGAATATATCCAATGCCAATGTTTTTTTAGCTCTGCATTGTTCTTGTAAGTACATGATGTCCTTTATCAGTGTACTTATAATGACAGGTAGTTGTTCATGTACCATCACTTTGCAGCTTATTTTCCTTTGACCTCCATTTTCTACACATCAGATCTATATTTACTCTTACCATAAGGTTGGTATTGAAGAAGTTTAGTTGTGCATTGCTCTTGGCTATACCTTTTGCCTGTATCGCTGCACTTACATTTATAGCTACTTGGTTATGTAGCATCACTCTTCATCTTATCTTAAATATTCTCCATTTTTTCATATATTATCACATCTATATTTACTCTTAACAAAATGTAGAATAAAGGCAATGCTTTTGAAGAAGATTATGTGGTAAACTTCTTGAATTGCCCCCCCCCCCCCATCAGCATGGACAAGGCCTTTATAGAGCCTATCTTCACCAATAATGTAAGTTTGTCCATCTCAAGCCTTCAAACTTTGTTGTATATATTTGGTTAGGCATGACTGCAACAGCTGTTTATTTTTGGTGTTTGCATCAAATTGCTTGTTTAAAGTTTATTATGTAGTTCATAAACAAAAGTTTGTCCTTTCTCAATTTAAGTTTTTAGTTGTACAACCAAGTTCCTTCTTCATACCATGTAAATTAAACTATACAGAGCAAGTGATCTTCTTTTGCACTGCATGTATGCTTCTGTTCTTCATCCGTAATCCATTGGTGTGGTGAACCTACCCACTACAGCACAATGTCATATTCTGCAATGTCTTAACTATGAACAATGTCATATCCTTCTACTATTATTTAAACCGTCCATTTCCCAATCTGAAATGGTATAAATTGACAGCACACTAACCATTGATACTTATGAGTTCTTGATCTGTAATCCAGTGGTGTCGTGAAGCTGCCAACTCCTTCACAATGTCATTTCCTGCCATGTCTTGACCTGAACAATACCATATTGTGTTAATGCAATTTTAAACTGTGTCACTTTATTCGTCAGTAAGAAATGTGATGAATTGTCAGCACTGATACTTTTATGTGCAAAACCTGACATATGTCTGCTTGTTTATCTTTCAGAGTGAGGAAGATATAAGTGTTGAACAAGCGCAGTCTCATCATCTTGCTCAGCTGCTTACGCTGCAGCTCCCCAGCAGGGCTAACCTTTCATGAACTCTATTGAAGTGCTGTTGGTTTTGTATATTATTTTGTCGGCATGTTTATTTGCACTGGTGGCGATCTTTGATGCCCAGTGTATGTAATCTGATGTCTGCTTGTGCTTTATTATCATAGTGGCGAACTTTGATGCCCAGTGGATGTAAATGCCGTAATTTCTTTATTGTATAGTCTAGGTTTTTTCTTATTCACGATGCTGCAGTTATTTTACTGTATATATATCCTGTATTCGCAGTAAACCGGCCAAACCATAAAATTACGGTACATAATCAGGCCGGCATGCAATCACGATGTAGGTTGGGCCTGAAACGTGCCGAACAGCTCATGGGCCGGCAGCAGCCCGAAATGAACCCCGGCCAATGATTGTGCGAATCAAATCACGGGCTTTTAACAGGCGAAAATTGTCTCGATCCTTGTTTGGCCCAATCAGATATCGGCTGCGAGCAGGCCGAATGCAAACTGTGCCGTAGTTAGGCCCAACTATATGACGGGCTTTTAACAAGCCGAAATTAATATAGGGCCAAAATGTTAAACGGGCCCTTAACAGGCCAAAACTAATATCAGGCCGAATTACTAAGTGGGCCTTTAGCAAGTGGGCCCAAAAGCATAGTGTCCAGTTGACGGGCCGAATCTGATATGGGCCATAATTGAGCCCAAAGCCTCTTAAAGGGTCGGACCTGATCTGGGCCGTAATTTGGCCCAGAACGTGGTATGCTTTTAATAGGCCGGATCTCATATGGGCCACTATTAGGCTCGGAGCGTGGCAGGCCATTAATGGACCGGATCAAATATGGGTCGACATTTGGCCCAAAACATGGCAGCCAGTTAATGGGCCGGCCTACTAGGGTCCTCAAAATCTTGTGGTCCTATAGCTGGGTCGGCCCATTAATGTCGGCAAAATCTCGTGGGCCATTAGCTGGGCCGGCCCATTATGATCCGCAAGAATCTTGTGGGCCTTTACCTGGGCCGGCCCATTATGGCACACAAAAATCTTGTGGGCCTTTACCTGGGCCGGCCCATTATGGCCCACAAAATCTTGTGGGCCTTTAGCTGGGCCAGCCCATTATGGTCCACAAAATCTCGTGGGCCTTTAGCTGGGCCGGCCCATTATGGTCCGCAAAATCTTGTGGGCCTTCAGTTGGGCCGGCCCATTTAAACTTGATGGGCCGGTCCACGTGTCACATATCATAGGCGCGTCTCGCCCATTGGATGAGTGACACCTGTGCCAACGCAGACCTGACACGTGTCTCCTCCAGCCAATGATGATTTTACATGTGGAAAATCCCCATTGGTAGGGGTTGTTAACGGGTTATCGGATCCAAAACCCGACCCGATAGCTTAACGGCGTTCCGTTATGGTGGATGCCACGTGTCGGTCACCCTTGACGAAAGCACTTCTGTGATGCGTGATTTATTGTCATGGAAGTGGACATTTTCGTGATGATAATTTTGGTAATGTCATGGAACACTTCTACGATAGCACAGGTATGACTATCTTGATTCTTTCATAAAATCGTCATGGATGTATATGCATGACAAAAAACGCGACCTACTCTGACAAACACGTATCATCACGGAAGTGTATTTTTTTTGTAGTGACTTGATGTATGTCTTGCATGTGCTTATCTGTGGTGACAATGGGTCATTCACATGATCCACTTGATGTATGTTTTGGTGATCAAGTTGCGAGTTTCGTGACCTCGTGAACTTATGCATAGGGGTTGGCACACATTTTCATCTTGACTCTCTGGTAGAAACTTTGGGGCACTCTTTGAAGTTCTTTGTGTTGGTTGAATGGATGAATCTGAGATTGTGTGGTGCATATCGTATAATCATACCCACAGATACTTGAGGTGACATTGGAGTATCTAGGTGACATTAAGGTTTTGGTTGATTTGTGTCTTAAGGTGTTATTCTAGTACGAACTCTAGGATAGATTGAACGGAAAGAATAGCTTCGTGTTATTTTACTACGGACTCTTGAATAGATCGATCAGAAAGGATAGCTTTGAGGTGGTTTCATACCCTACAATAATCTCTCCATTTGTTCTCTGCTATTAGTGAATTTGGACTGACTCTTTGTTGCATGTTGAGGGATTGTTATATGATCCAATTATGTTATTATTGTTGAGAGAACTTGCCCTAGTGAAAGTATGAACCCTAGGCCTTGTTTCAACGCATTGCAATACCATTTTCACTCACTTTTATCATTAGTTACCTTGCTGTTTTTATATTTTCAGATTACAAAAACCTATATCTACTATCCATATTGCACTTGTATCACCATCTCTTCGCCGAACTAGTGCACCTATACAATTTACCATTGTATTGGGTGTGTTGGGGACACAAGAGACTCTTTGCTATTTGGTTGCAGGGTTGTTTGAGAGAGACCATCTTCATCCTACGCCTCCCACGGATTGATAAACCTTAGGTCATCCACTTGAGGGAAATTTGCTACTGTCCTACAAACCTCTTCACTTGGAGGCCCAACAACGTCTACAAAAAGAAGGTTGTGTAGTAGACATCAATTACATATACTGTGTACAAATTAAATAACAAGATTCCATTATACATGTTTGTAGTGTGTTAGAGGTATGTATTAGATATATTGTGTATCATTGATGCAACTAATTGGTAGTTGTGGCATTTTATTTCACGCGTAATTGGATCCGTTGATGGGAGAGAGACGGTGAGGATCCTTCACTGTGAAAGAGAGAATGAGACGTTCGACTGGTCCCACAATTTAGGGCGAGAAGAGCCGAGCAAATAGAGAGGTCAGACCCGCCGAGGCGATTGATGCCTATGCCATGGCTGCTTGGCTGAGAGAAACTGCTCTACTAGGTTTGAAGGAAGCAAGAAGAGTGGACGACACCAACCAATGGAGGAGTCTTCACTTATGCATTCGTGAGACATGAATCAACCTGCATACAAGCTTAAGTTGCCTTTATTTTTCTTTGTACTCTGGCCACGAAAAGCTTCAAGCAACAATTGAAGTGAAAATCTGGTGTTTTTAGTTTTCTTCTTTATTTTTCTACGATGTTTCTGCTGTTTGGGTGTTTAAATTAGCAGGCTACCAGATGCTGGAGTAAATCTTTATGGTCGAGTACGCGTTAGGGAGAAAACTACCATTTCTTTTGCCCTTTCAGGTTCCTACCGTTGCCTCATTTAATTGCTAACCCATTTCCATAATTCTAATTCTTGATCTATATTTGGAAAATTGTGCATTGTAGCACACACTGATACAAAGCAACTTCTAATACACTAGATGCGGATGGAAAGTTATGTTGAGTCTTAACTATACTTTCTGGAAATTTGTTCAAAAGTAAATTTGTGACGCCCCAAGACCGGCGCTCCAGATGCCTTCCATGGATTCCGAGATTCGTTATGTGATTTTCTTTTTTGTTCATTGCATTCATCTTTTCATCATGTACATTGCATCATGTCATCTTGCACCCCCTTTTTAAAACTCACCTAAATAAATTGCATGGATCTTCGATCCATTTAAATTGAGGAAAATGCACATGGTGATTTCACTTTACAACATATAAAAGTCTCCCAATATTATTAGGGAGCTATATTAAATATTCCACTATTTTGGAATCACCCATAAACACACTTGCAAAATAATTCCGTGCCTTTTCTGCTTCATGTCTGGTCTCCAAACTTTGCCCTAAATTCTTTCTTCACTTTCCGGAGCTCCACCAAAAATCTCAACATTTTGGCCACTCCTAAACCTTGTCCTAGTTCAAACCATTTGAATTAAATTCAAATGAGTTTGAATTTAAATCTTGCATTCGTGCCAACTTCTATTTTCTTGGATCAAGCTCATTTTTGTGAGTCCGGGAAAATTATCCGCGTATCCAACTTCTTCCCCTAACCTCTCTTTCTTTTCTTTCTTATCTCTGTTTTGTTTTTATTTCTCTTTAGAGTGAGAGAGAGAGCCTAGTCCAGCTGCAACCTATGCCCAGGCCGACCCATGTCCACCTAGGCCCAGCCGCACTCTAACCCTAGCCAGTGATCCCTCACTCTCATCGATGTCCCTCTCCCTCCTCATTCCATTGCGCCGCCACCAGCCACGCACACACACGCACGCAGACCCCAAGTCCCGCTCGACCCTGCTCTCAATCCCCCTGCCTCGCTCTCGCACCGTCGCACCTGACCCCATGGCGTGCCTCCCCTGCGAGAGAGCATCGCCGGACCCTCCCGCAGAACCAGGCCGCCGCCTCGCCGCTGCCTCCCCACCGCCGGAGACGGCCGCCGCCCCGCACCATCTAGCCCTCGCATCTCTGGCCTCGTCCCCGACCTTAGCTACCAGATTCAGCCAAATTGAGCCCGCCCGCGTCCGCCACCACCCCTCTGCTCCGCCCCCGCCTCTGCTCCATCTCCATTGTGCCAGGCCGACGCCGTCCACTTCACCCCTCACTGTCGCTCGACCTCGACCCTGCCATCTGCGCTCGTTGCAATGACATGACCCTGCGGGCCGGTCGGTGGAGTGACCCGCTGGACCCCTCCGCCAATTGTGTATCCTCGTAGGCGCCCAGGCCCCGCCGAGCTCGTTGCCGCTTCCGCCGGCCAAGCCAGCCCGCAGCCATGGCCTCAAGCTCGCCAAGCCGCTGCTCCCTCATCGTTCCATGCTGAGGCCTCATATTGTCTTCTCTGTTGGGGGTTTTCCTCGAGCTCCTTGGCCCCTGTTCATGCCCTGACACCACCGTCATTTGCCCTCCTAGGCAGTTCCTGTTCGCCTCGGCTTCGAGTTCATCATGCGTGGCCATAACCACACCAAGATGTTGCCTCTTGCACCTGTGATGTCTTGCGTGGATGCATTTGAAACCGGATTGGAACCTCAAGCGCCAAGTACCGTGAGTCCGAAGATCTTGGATGCACCAAGTCCCTCGATGACAAGTTCCTCTCCGAACATGTACGACTACACCCTATGATGTGTCGAATAACTCTACCGATGTCCCCGAACAACTACGGAACATGTACGACTACCGTCGAACCTTGAAGACCCGTGAACGACTACTCCCCACGACGCCCTGTGAATGACTACTTCCACTACCGTCGCGAGAATAACTACTTCCCTCGACGAACTCGTTCCGCCTCAAAGATGCACACTTCAAAGGTATAACGTCGATACGACCGCCGTGGACGAATGTTGTGTGATGTATGAGATGAACCCCGTGTTTGCACCGTGCCTGTTTGTTTCGTGCACATCCCTTGTTTGCCATGCCACCGACACATGGGACACCCGGTATCCGGGATCACTCCCTATTGCATTGCACATTCCATGCATCCCATATTTCTTTTGCACCGACGTCTCAATGAGTTGTCGGAATCGGAACAATGCCTTGGCATCATTTTTGTTATCGCCGCCATGGCACCCCTTTCATTCCGTCATGGCGACCAAATGCTTCATATCATGTTCATGTCAAATTTTAACAAAAATTGCGTAAAACTTGCATATGTCATCTGCATCATGATAACAACATGTAAATTCTTTAAAAATTGTTGTTTGCATGAAAATTTCTAAATATGCATATGGGGATTTTCCGGAATTATAGTTGTTGTTTCCGGCCTCATTTAAAATACCTAAATGTGTAGTTTACTTATGCTTTACCTCTTGCCATGTTTAACAACATTTAATATTGATGGGTAGCATAAGCAGGAGTGAACTAAATGTTTGAATGTGGTGTTTCGTCAATATGCAACTCGTTGCATATTGAGCTCCACTTAACTTGTAGTATTGTTTCTTACACTTTGCCATGCCATGACTATTAAACCGGACATGCATCATACTTGATTGGACATCATGCCATGGTTATGATATGTGTGTTTATCATGTTGTTTGTTTCTTTCCGGTTGTACCTCTTCTCGATAGTTCTGGTTACGTTGCGATTGTGAGGATCCGTTCGACTATGTTGGTTCGTCTACTTCATGGATTCGATCTTCTTCCTAGCGGGATTTCAGGCAAGATGACTGTTACTCTGGATACCGCCACTATCTTTGCTTTGCTAGTTATCTCAATGCTATTGATGTCTACTACACAACCTTCTTCTTGTAGACGTTGTTGGGCCTCCAAGTGTAGAGGTTTGTAGGACAGTAGCAAATTTCCCTCATGTGGATGACCTAAATTCTATCAATCCGTAGGAGGCATAGGATGAAGATGGTCTCTCTCAAGCAACCCTGCAACCAAATAACAAAGAGTCTCTTGTGTCCCCAACACACCCAATACAATGGTAAATCGTATAGGTGCATTAGTTCGGCGAAGAGATGGTGATACAAGTGGTATATGGATGGTAGATATAGGTTTTTGTAATCTGAAAATATAAAAACAGCAAGGTAACTAATGATGAAAATGAGCGTAAACGGTATTGCAATGCTAGGAAACAAGGCCTAGGGTTCATACTTTCACTAGTGCAAGTTCTCTCAACAATAATAACATAATTGGATCATATAACTATCCTTCAACATGCAACAAAGAGTCACTCCAAAGTCACTAATAGCGGAGAACAAATGAAGAGATTATGGTAGGGTACGAAACCACCTCAAAGTTATTCTTTCCAATCAATCCGTTGGGCTAGTCCTATAAGTGTCACAAACAGCCCTAGAGTTCGTACTAGAATAACACCTTAAGACACAAATCAACCAAAACCCTAATGTCACCTAGATACTCCAATGTCACCTCAAGTATCCGTGGGTATGATTATACGATATGCATCACACAATCTCAGATTCATCTATTCAACCAACACAAAGGACCTCAAAGAGTGCCCCAAAGTTCTACCAGAGAATCACGATGAAAACATGTGCCAACCCCTATGCATAGGTTCATGGGCAAAACCCGCAAGTTGATCACCAAAACATACATCAAGTGAATCACGTGATATCCCATTGTCACCACAGATACGCACGGCAAGACATACATCAAGTGTTCTCAAATCTTTAAAGACTCAATCCAATAAGATTAATTCAAGGGGAAAACTCAATCCATTACAAGAGAGTAGAGGGGGAGGAGAAACATAAGATCCAACTATAATAGCAAAGCTCGCGATACATCAAGATCGTGCCAAATCAACAACACGAGAGAGAGAGAGAGAGATCAAACACATAGCTACTGGTACATACCCTCAGCCCCGAGGGAGAACTACTCCCTCCTCATCATGGAGAGCACCGGGATGATGAAGATGGCCACCGGAGAGGGATTCCCCCTCCAGCAGGGTGCCGGAACGGGTCTAGATTGGCCTTCGGTGGCTACAGAGGCTTCTGGCGGCGGAACTCCCGATCTATTGTGTTCCTCGATCGTTTTAGGGTATATGGAGATATATAGGCGGAAGAAGTACGTCAGGGGAGCCACGAGGGGCCCACGAGGGTGGAGGGCGTGCCCAGGGGGTGGGCGCGCCGCCCTGCCTCGTGGCTTCCTCGTTGCTTTCTTGACGTGGACTCCAAGTCTCCCGGGTGGCTTTCCTTCCAAAAATAAGTTCCGTGAAGTTTCAGGTCAATTGGACTCCGTTTGATTTTCCTTTTCTGCGATACTCTAAAACAAGGTAAAAACAGAAACTGGCTCTAGGCTCTGGGTTAATATGTTAGTCCCAAAAATCATATAAAATAGCATATAAATGCATATAAAACATCCAAGGTTGATAACATAATAGCATGGAACAATCAAAAATTATAGATACGTTGGAGACGTATCAGCTATCGCTATGTCGTGCTACCTACCACTTGTTTATCAAGCCTCCAAAATTGCCATGATAGCCTGTAACCTTTTCCACCATCCTAGCAAACCGTTGTTTGGCTATGTTACCGCTTTGCTCAGCCCCTCTTATAGCGTTGCTAGTTGCAGTTTGTTCCATGTTGGGACATGGATATCATGGGATATCACAATATCTCTTATTTAATTAATGCATCTATATACTTGGTAAAGGGTGGAAGGCTCGGCCTTTTGCCTGGTGTTTTGTTCCACTCTTGCCGCCCTAGTTTCCATCATACCAGTGTTATGTTCCTTGATTTTGTGTCCCTAACACGATGAGGGTTTATGGGCCCCTCTTGACAGTTCGCTTTGAATAAAACTCTTCCAGCAAGGTCCAACATTGGTTTTAACATTTGCCATAATAATATTGAACTAAATAATTAATTGGCATAGGGCGTCATGAACCCGAGGATTCTTTTCTACATACAGGGGGACCAGTGCTGATGGTGTTGGTCCCAAACTAGAGCCCCTTGCAGCACCGCGACGGGGAAACTCGAGGACTGGTTTAGTTGTACGGACTGCCCATCAGGACGTGGCCTGAGACAAGATACGCGGGGCTACTATCAGGGTGTCGGCACACCGGGAAGTCTTGCTGGATTAGTTTTACCATCGTCGAAATGTCTTGTGCACCGGGATTCCGAGTCTGATCGGAGGGTCCTGCGATGGAGGATTGTCTCCGCAGATCGTGAGCTTGTCATGGGCTAAATTGGGACACCCCTACAGGGTTTAAACTTTCGGGAACCATGCACGCAGTTATGTGGCAGATGGAAATTTGTTAATATCCGGTTGTAGTGGACTTGAACTAAACTCAACTAAAATACACCAACCGCGTGCGTAACCGTGATTGTCTCTTTTTGAGTGAGTCGAGAAGAGAACACGGTGGGGTTATGTTTGAACATAAGTAGTTCAGGAAAATTTCTTGATCATTACTAGTTTGCGACCGTTGCGTAGTTTCTCATCTTAATATTGTACTCGTAAGTTAGCCACCATACAATGGTTAGTTGCTTGCTGCAACCTCACCACTTATCCATTCCATACCATTTAAGCTTTACAAGTCTTGATCCCCATGGTAATGGGATTGCTGAGTCCTCGTGGCTCACAGATTACTACAACAACAGTTGCCGGTACATGTAATGCGATGATCTGACGTGAGAGCGATGCTTGATTGCTTTTGGAGTTCTTCTTCTTCTTCGATCAAGGGAATATGTTTGGGGTCGGGGAGCCTGGGATTAGCAGGGTGGATGTCGTTCTTCTTTTTCGTTTGGTTTCATCCGTAGTCGGATCCTGCTCTTCTGTATGATGATTGCGATGTATTGATGAACTATTGTATTCATATTGTAGCTTATGGCGAGTGTAAGCCTTTATCTTGTATTCTCATCTATTTAGTACATGGTATGTTGTAATGATATCCACCTTGTTGTGCACTCGAAATACGGTTGTGCCCCAATCATGAGTTCATCACGTAGAATCGCATCTTGGGCCCTACAAAATTGTCCAATAATCATTCTGTTAGAAGTGTGATTTTATTTAAATTAAGTTTCCCAAGGTTCTCCCTATTACTGAATCATTTTGACTGGATGCATGTGAATCGTGTTCTCATTGGAATATCGTATATGCTTAATTCTTGAATTGCTCTTTACTCTTTTCTTTCTTTCTTTTTTATGACTACTGAGTTAAGGTTATCCGATACTTGGAGGTACATGCATTCAGGAGAATTTACTCTTATGGGATGTGCAGTCCATTGGCCATAGCTCACTCTGATTTCATGATATCACTCCTACATATTGTTTGGGGCTTATCTACCATGGCAATATGATTGACTTATCTCATGCATGTCCACTCTTTCTTTTTGAAATCTAACAAGTAGACTTTGCATGAATTCCCTTTTGTCCTCCTAGATTGACATAACTTCCTGATTGAATGGCAAGACGAGTTATTGTTTGAGACAAAAAAGTTTGTTGATTCTTGAATATATATTGTGAAAAGTTATGAAACCGACAAGCGATCCAAATTATCAATGAAATGGGAAGGGTCGCCATCTTAAAAAAGGGTATTATATGCCTTTCTTAGTTTCGACCTTTGATAATTCGCATATGCTAATCAATACCTATTTGCTAGTCGTCCAGTAAAATACATGGAGGTATGCAAGGTGTTGGAAATATGCCCTAGAGGCAATAATAAATTAGTTATTATTGTATATATTTCATTGTTCATGATAATCGTTTATTATCCATGCTAGAATTGTATTGATAGGAAACTTAGATACATGTGTGGATACATAGACAACACCATGTTCCTAGTAAGCCTCTAGTTGACTAGCTCGTTGATCAATAGATGGTTACGGTTTCCTGACCATGGACATTGGATGTCGTTGGTAACGGGATCACATCATTAGGAGAATGATGTGATGGACAAGACCCAATCCTAAGCCTAGCACAAAGATCGTGTAGTTTGTATGCTAAAGCTTTTCTAATGTCAAGTATCATTTCCTTAGACCATGAGATTGTGCAACTCCCGGATACCGTAGGAGTGCTTTGGGTGTGCCAAACGTCACAACGTAACTGGGTGGCTATAAAGGTACACTACAGGTATCTCCGAAAGTATCTGTTGGGTTGGCACGAATTGAGACTGGGATTTGTCACTCTGTGTAAACGGAGAGGTATCTCTGGGCCCACTCGGTAGGACATCATCATAATGTGCACAATGTGATCAAGGAGTTGATCATGGGATGATGTGTTACGGAACGAGTAAAGAGACTTGCTGGTAACGAGATTGAACAAGGTATCGGTATACCGACAATCGAATCTCAGGCAAGTATCGTACCGCTAGACAAAGGGAATTGTATACGGGATTGATTAAGTCCTTGACATCATGGTTCATCCGATGAGATCATCGTGGAGCATGTGGGAGCCAACATGGATATCCAGATCCCGCTGTTGGTTATTGACCGGAGAGTTGTCTCGGCGATGTCTGCATGACTCACGAACCCGTAGGGTCTACACACTTAAGGTTCGATGACGCTAGGGTTATAGGGAAAGTATGTACGCGGTTACGGAATGTTGTTCGGAGTCCCGGATGAGATCCCGGACGTCACGAGGAGTTCCGGAATGGTCCGGAGGTAAAGATTAATATGAAGGAAGTATGGTTTTGGCCACCGGAAGTGTTCAGGGCATCACCGGTAGTGTACCGGGACCACCGGAGGGGTCCGGGGGTCCACCAGGTGGGGCCACCAGCCCCGGAGGCCTACATGGGCCAATAGTGGGAAGGGACCAGCCCCTAGGTGGGTTGGGGCGCCTCCCTCCAAGGCCCAAGGCGTCCTCAAGAGGAGAGGGGGCAAACCCTAGGCGCAGATGGGCCCTAAGGCCCACCCTAGGTGCGCCCCCCTCTCTCTCCCCCTTGGTCGCCTCCCAGATGGGATCTAGGGGCTGCCGCCACCCCTAGGGAGGGAACCCTAGGTGGGGCGCAGCCCCTCCCCTCCCCCTATATATACTTGAGGTTTGGGGCTGCCCAACACATGTGATTTGCTCTCCCTATTGGCGCAGCCCTACCCCTCTCCCTCCTCGTCTCTCGTAGTGCTTGGTGAAGCCCTGCTGGAGTCCCGCGCTCCTCCACCACCACCACGCCGTCGTGCTGCTGCTGGATGGAGTCTTCCCCAACCTCTCCTTCTCCCCTTGCTGGATCAAGGCGTAGGAGACGTCACCGGGCTGTACGTGTGTTGAACACGGAGGTGACGTCCGTTCGGCACTAGGATCATCGATGATTTGGATCACGACGAGTACGACTCCATCAACCCCGTTCACTTGAACGCTTCCGCTTAGCGATCTACAAGGGTATGTAGATGCACTCTCCTTCCCTTCGTTGCTAGATTACTCCATAGATTGATCTTGGTGATGCGTAGAAAATTTTGAATTTCTGCTACGATCCCCAACAGTGGCATCATGAGCTAGGTCTATGCGTAGTTTCTACGCACGAGTAGAACACAAAGCAGTTGTGGGCGTTGATTTTGTCAATTTACTTGCTGTTACTAGTCTTATTTTGATTCGGCGGCATCGTGGGATGAAGCGGCCCGGACCGACCTTACACGTACTCTTACGTGAGACTGGTTCCACCGACTGACATGCAGTAGTTGCATAAGGTGGCTAGCGGGTGTCTGTCTCTCCCACTTTAGTCGGATCGGATTCGACGAAAAGGGTCCTTATGAAGGGTAAATAGAAATTGGCATATCATGTTGTGGTTTTGGCATAGGTAAGAAACGTTCTTGCTAGAAACCTATAGCAGCCACGTAAAAACTTGCAACAACAATTAGAGGACGTCTAACTTGTTTTTGCAGCATATGCCTTGTGATGTGATATGGCCAAAAGGATGTGATGAATGATATATGTTGTTGGAAATATGCCCTAGAGGCAATAATAAAAGCATTATTATTATATTTCCTTGTTCATGATAATTGTCTTTATTCATGCTATAATTGTGTTATCCGGAAAACGTAATACATGTGTGAATAACAGACACCAACATGTCCCTAGTAAGCCTCTAGTTGACTAGCTCGTTGATCAACAGATAGTCATGGTTTCCTGACTATGGACATTGGATGTCATTGATAACGAGATCACATCATTAGGAGAATGATGTGATGGACAAGACCCAATCCTAAACATAGCACAAGATCGTATAGTTCGTTTGCTAGAGTTTTCCAATGTCAAGTATCCTTTCCTTGGACCATGAGATCGTGTAACTCCCGGATACCGTAGGAGTGCTTTGGGTGTACCAAACGTCACAACGTAACTGGGTGACTATAAAGGTATACTATGGGTATCTCCGAAAGTGTCTGTTGGGTTGACACGGATCAAGACTGGGATTTGTCACTCCGTATGACGGAGAGGTATCACTGGGCCCACTCGGTAATGCATCATCATTATGAGCTCAAAGTGACCAAGTGTCTGGTCACGGGATCATTCATTACGGTACGAGTAAAGTGACTTGCCGGTAACGAGATTGAACGAGGTATTGGGATACCGACGATCGAATCTCGGGCAAGTAACATACCGATTGACAAAGGGAATTGTATACGGGGTTGCTTGAACCCTCGACATCATGGTTCATCCAATGAGATCATCGTGGAGTATGTGGGAGCCAACATGGGTATCCAGATCCCGCTGTTGGTTATTGACCGGAGAGTTGTCTCGGTCATGTCTACATGTCTCCCGAACCCATAGGGTCTACACACTTAAGGTTCGGTGACGCTAGGGTTGTAGGGATATGTATATGCAGTAACCCGAATGTTGTTCGGAGTCCCGGATGAGATCCCGGACGTCACGAGGAGTTCCGGAATGGTCCGGAGGTAAAGAATTATATATAGGAAGTGTTGTTTCGGCCATCGGGACAAGTTTCGGGGTCACCGGTATTGTACCGGGACCACCGGAAGGGTTCCGGGGGTCCACCGGGTGGGGCCACCTGCCCCGAGGAGCCACATGGGCTGTAGGGGGTGCGCCTTGGCCTACATGGGCCAAGGGCACCAGCCCCAAGAGGCCCATGCGCCTAGGGTTTCAAAGGGGAAGAGTCCCACAAGGGAAAGGCACCCCCTAGGTGCCTTGGGGGGGAGGGAATCCTCCCTTGGCCGCCACCCCCCTAGGAGATTGGATCTCCTAGGGCCGGCGCCCCCCCCCCCCATTAGGCCCTCCTATATATAGTGGGGGAGATGGAGGACTTCATACCTTTGCTTTGGCGCCTCCCTCTCCCTCTCCAACACCTCCTCCTCCTCCATAGAGCTCGGCGAAGCCCTGTCGGAGTACTGCAGCTCCACCACCACCACGCCGTCGTGCTGCTGCTGGAGCCATCTTCCTCAACCTCTCCTTCCCCCTTGCTGGATCAAGAAGAAGGAGACGTTACGCTGACCGTACGTGTGTTGAACGCGGAGGTGCCGTCCGTTCGGCGCTAGGATCTCCGGTGATTTGGATCACATCGTGTACGACTACCTCATCCCCGTTCTTTGAACGCTTCCGCTCGCGATCTACAAAGGTATGTAGATGCATCCGATCACTCGTTGCTAGATGAACTCATAGATGGATCTTGGTGAAACCGTAGGAAAAATTTTGTTTTCTGCAATGTTCCCCAACAGTGGCATCATGATCTAGGTCTATGCGTAGTTCTTCTTGCGCGAGTAGAACACAATTTGTTGTGGGCGTAGATGTTGTCAACTTTCTTGCCGCTACTAGTCTTATCTTGCTTCAGCGGTATTGTGGGATGAAGCGGCCCGGACCAACCTTACACGTACGCTTACGTGAGACCGGTTCCACCGACTAACATGCACAAGTTGCATAAGGTGGCTGGCGGGTGTCTGTCTCTCCCACTTTAGTTGGAGCGAATTCGATGAAAAGGGTCCTTATGAAGGGTAAATAGAAGTTGACAAATCACGTTGTGGCTTTCACGTAGGTAAGAAAACGTTCTTGCTAGAACCCTATTTCAGCCACGTAAAACTTGCAACAACAATTAGAGGACGTCTAGCTTGTTTTTGCAGCAAGTGCTTTGTGATATGATATGGCCAAAGTTGTGATGAATGATGAATGATCTATATGTGATGTATGAGATGTTCATGCTATTGTAAAAGGAATCACGACTTGCATGTCGATGAGTATGACAACCGGCAGGAGCCATAGGAGTTGTCTTTATTTTTTATATGACCTACGTGTCATTGAGAAACGCCATGTAAATTACTTTACTTTATTGCTAAACGCGTTAGCCATAGTAGTAGAAGTAATAGTTGGCGAGCAACTTCATGGAGACACGATGATGGAGATCATGATGATGGAGATCATGGTGTCAAGCCGGTGACAAGATGATCATGGAGCCCCAAGATGGAGATCAAAGGAGCTATGTGATATTGGCCATATCATGTCACTTTTATTATTTGATTGCATGTGATGTTTATCATGTTTTTGCATCTTGTTTACTTAGAACGACGGTAGTGAATAAGATGATCCCTCATAATAATTTCAAGAAAGTGTTCCCCCTAACTGTGCACCGTTGCGACAGTTCATTGTTTCGAAGCACCACGTGATGATCGGGTGTTAGATTCTAACGTTCACATACAACGGGTGTAAGACAGATTTACACATGCAAACACTTAGGTTGACTTGACGAGCCTAGCATGTACAGACATGGCCTCGGAACACAGAAGACCGAAAGGTCGAGCATGAGTCGTATAGAAGATACGATCAACATGAAGATGTTCACCGATGTTGACTAGTCCGTCTCACGTGATGATCGGACACGGCCTAGTTAACTCGGATCATGTTATACTTAGATGACAGGAGGGATGTCTATCTAAGTGGGAGTTCATTGAATAATTTGATTAGATGAACTTAATTATCATGAACTTAGTCTAAAATATTTACAATATGTCTTGTAGATCAAATGGCCAACGTAGTCCTCAACTTCAACGCGTTCCTAGAGAAAACCAAGCTGAAAGACAATGGCAGCAACTATACGGACTGGGTCCGAAACTTGAGGATCATCCTCATAGCTGCCAAGAAAGAATATGTCCTACAAGCACCACTAGGTGACGCTCCCGTCCCACAGAACCAAGACGTTATGAACGCTTGGCAGACACGTGTTGATGACTACTCCCTCGTTCAGTGCGGCATGCTTTACAGCCTAGAGCCGGGGCTCCAAAAGCGTTTTGAGAGACATGGATCATATGAGATGTTCGAAGAGCTGAAAATGGTTTTTCAAGCTCATGCCCGGGTCGAGAGATACGAAGTCTCCGACAAATTCTTCAGCTGTAAGATGGAGGAAAATAGTTCTGTCAGTGAGCACATACTCACTATGTCTGGGTTACATAACCGCTTGACTCAGTTGGGAGTTAATCTCCCGGATGATGCGGTCATTGACAGAATCCTCCAGTCGCTTCCACCAAGCTACAAGAGCTTTGTGATGAACTTCAACATGCAGGGGATGGAAAAGACCATTCCTGAGTTATTTTCAATGCTGAAATCAGCGGAGGTAGAAGTCAAGAAAGAACATCAAGTGTTGATGGTGAATAAAACCACTAAGTTCAAGAAAGGCAAGGGTAAAAAGAACTTCAAGAAGGACGGCAAGGGAGTTGCCGCGCCCGGCAAGCAAGCTACCGGGAAGAAGCCAAAGAATGGACCCAAGCCTGAGACTGAGTGCTTTTATTGCAAGGGAAGTGGTCACTGGAAGCGGAACTGCCCCAAATACTTAGCGGACAAGAAGGCCGGCAAAACAAAAGGTATATGTGATATACATGTAATTGATGTGTACCTTACCAGTAATCGTAGTAGCTCCTGGGTATTTGATACCGGTGCAGTTGCTCACATTTGTAACTCAAAGCAGGAGCTGTGGAATAAGCGGAGACTGGCAAAGGACGAGGTGACGATGCGCGTCGGGAATGGTTCCAAGGTCAATGTGATCGCCGTCGGCACGCTACCTCTACATTTACCTTCGGGATTAGTTTTAAACCTTAATAATTGTTATTTAGTGCTAGCTTTGAGCATGAACATTGTATCGGGATCTCGTTTAATTCGAGATGGCTACTCATTTAAATCCGAGAATAATGGTTGTTCTATTTATATGAGAGATATGTTTTATGGTCATGCTCCGATGGTGAATGGTTTATTCTTTATGAATCTCGAACGTAATGCTACACATGTTCATAATGTGAGTACCAAAAGATGTAAGGTTGATAATGATAGTCCCACATACTTGTGGCACTGCCGCCTTGGTCACATAGGTGTCAAACGCATGAAGAAGCTCCATGCAGATGGACTTTTAGAGTCTCTTGATTATGAATCATTTGACACGTGCGAACCATGCCTCATGGGTAAAATGACCAAGACTCCGTTCTCAGGAACAATGGAGCGAGCAACCGACTTATTGGAAATCATACATACTGATGTGTGCGGTCCAATGAGTGTTGAGGCTCGCGGTGGCTATCGTTATGTTCTCACCCTCACTGATGACTTGAGTAGATATGTGTATATCTATTTAATGAAACACAAGTCTGAGACCTTTGAAAAGTTCAAGGAATTTCAGAGTGAGGTTGAGAATCAACATGACAGGAAAATCAAGTTCCTACGATCAGATCGTGGAGGAGAATACTTGAGTCACGAATTTGGCACACACTTAAGAAAATGTGGAATAGTTTCACAACTCACGCCGCCTGGAACACCTCAGCGTAATGGTGTGTCTGAACATCGTAATCGCACTCTATTAGATATGGTGCGATCTATGATGTCTCTTACCGATTTACCGCTATCTTTTTGGGCTATGCTTTAGAGACTGCCGCATTCACTTTAAATAGGGCTCCGTCGAAATTTGTTGAGACGACACCGTATGAATTATGGTTTGGGAAGAAACCTAAGCTGTCGTTTCTAAAAGTTTGGGGATGCGATGCTTATGTCAAGAAACTTCAACCTGAAAAGCTTGAACCCAAGTCGGAAAATTGCGTCTTCATAGGATACCCTAAAGAAACTATTGGGTATACCTTCTACCTCAGATCCGAAGGCGAGATCTTTGTTGCCAAGAATGGATCCTTTCTAGAGAAAGAGTTTCTCTCGAAAGAAGTAAGTGGGAGGAAAGTAGAACTTGATGAAGTATTACCTCTTGAACCGGAAAAGGGCACAACTCAAGAAAATGTTCCTGAGGTGCCTGCACCGACTAGAGAGGAAGTTAATGATGATGATCAAGATACTTCTGATCAAGCTCCTGCTGAAATTCGAAGGTCCACAAGGACACGTTCCGCACCAGAGTGGTACGGCAGCCCTGTCTTGGAAATCATGTTGTTAGACAACGGTGAACCTTCGAACTATGAAGAAGCGATGGCGGGCCCGGATTCCGACAAATGGCTAGAAGCCATGAAATCCGAGATAGGATCCATGTATGAAAACGAAGTATGGACTTTGACTGACTTGCCCGTTGAACGGCGAGCCATAGAAAATAAATGGATCTTTAAGAAGAAGACAGACGCGGATGGTAATGTGACCATCTATAAAGCTCGGCTTGTCGCTAAGGGTTATCGACAAGTTCAAGGGGTTGACTACGATGAGACTTTCTCACCGGTAGCGAAGCTGAAGTCCGTCCGAATCATGTTAGCAATTGCCGCATTCTACGATTATGAGATATGGCAAATGGACATCAAAACGGCATTCCTTAATGGTTTCCTTAAGGAAGAATTGTATATGATGCAGCCGGAAGGTTTTGTCGATCCTAAGAATGCTGACAAGGTGTGCAAGCTCCAACGCTCGATTTATGGGCTGGTGCAAGCATCTCGGAGTTGGAACATTCGCTTTGATGAGATGATCAAAGCGTTTGGGTTTACGCAGACTTATGGAGAAGCCTACGTTTACAAGAAAGTGAGTGGGAGCTCTGTAGCATTTCTCATACTATATGTAGATGACATACTTTTGATGGGAAATAATATAGAACTTTTGGACAGCATTAAGGCCTACTTGAATAAGAGTTTTTCAATGAAGGACCTTCGAGAAGCTGCTTATATATTAGGCATCAAGATCTATAGAGATAGATCAAGACGCCTCATAGGTCTTTCACAAAGCACATACCTTGATAAGATATTGAAGAAGTTCAATATGGATCAGTCTAAGAAGGGGTTCTTGCCTGTGCTACAAGGTGTGAAATTGAGCTCAGCTCAATGTCCGACCACGGCAGAAGATATAGAAGAGATGAGTGTCATCCCCTATGCCTCAGCCATAGGTTCTATTATGTATGCCATGATGTGTACCAGACCTGATGTAAACCTTGCCATAAGTTTGGTACGAAGGTAGCAAAGTAATCCCGGCAAGGAACACTGGACAGCGGTCAAGAATATCCTGAAGTACCTGAAAAGGACTAAGGAAATGTTTCTCGTTTATGGAGGTGACGAAGAGCTCGTCGTAAAGGGTTACGTCGACACTAGCTTCGACACAGATCTGGTTGACTCTACACAAACCGGATACGTGTATATTTTGAATGGTGGGGCAGTAAGCTGGTGCAGTTGCAAGCAAAGCGTCGTGGTGGGGTCTACATGTGAAGCAGAGTACATGGCAGCCTCGGAGGCAGCACATGAAGCAATTTGGGTGAAGGAGTTCATCACCGACCTAGGAGTCATACCCAATGCGCCGGGGCCAATCAAACTCTTTTGTGACAACACTGGAGCTATTGCACTTGCCAAGGAGCCCAGGTTTCACAAGAAGACAAGGCACATCAAGCGTCACTTCAACTCCATTCGTGAAAATGTTCAAGATCGAGACATAGATATTTGTAAAGTACATACGGACCTGAATGTAGCAGATCCGTTGACTAAACCTCTCCCTAGAGCAAAACATGATCAACACCAGAATTCCATGGGTGTTCGATTCATCACAATCTAACTAGATTATTGACTCTAGTGCAAGTGGGAGACTGTTGGAAATATGCCCTAGAGGCAATAATAAAAGCATTATTATTATATTTCCTTGTTCATGATAATTGTCTTTATTCATGCTATAATTGTGTTATCCGGAAATCGTAATACATGTGTGAATAACAAACACCAACATATCCCTAGTAAGCCTCTAGTTGACTAGCTCGTTGATCAATAGATAGTCATGGTTTCCTGACTATGGACATTGGATGTCATTGATAACGAGATCACATCATTAGGAGAATGATGTGATGGACAAGACCCAATCCTAAACATAGCACAAGATCGTATAGTTCGTTTGCTATAGTTTTCCAATGTCAAGTATCCTTTCCTTGGACCATGAGATAGTGTAACTCCCGGATACCATAGGAGTGCTTTGGGTGTACCAAACATCACAACGTAACTGGGTGACTATAAAGGTATACTACGGGTATCTCCGAAAGTGTCTGTTGGGTTGACACGGATCAAGACTGGGATTTGTCACTCCGTATGACGGAGAGGTATCACTGAGCCCACTCGGTAATGCATCATCATTATGAGCTCAAAGTGACCAAGTGTCTGGTCACGGGGTCATGCATTATGGTACGAGTAAAGTGACTTGCCGGTAACGAGATTGAACGAGGTATTGGGATACCGACGATCGAATCTCGGGCAAGTAACATACCGATTGACAAAGGGAATTGTATACGGGGTTGCTTGAATCCTCGACATCATGGTTCATCCGATGAGATCATCGTGGAGTATGTGGGAGCCAACATGGGTATCTAGATCCCGCTGTTGGTTATTGACCGGAGAGTCGTCTCGGTCATGTCTACATGTCTCCCGAACCCGTAGGGTCTACACACTTAAGGTTTGGTGACGCTAGGGTTGTAGGGATATGTATATGCAGTAACCCGAATGTTGTTCAGAGTCTCGGATGAGATCCCGGACTTCACGAGGAGTTCCGGAATGGTCCGGAGGTAAAGAATTATATATAGGAAGTGCTGTTTCGGCCATCGGGACAAGTTTCGGGGTCACCGGTATTGTACCGGGACCACCGGAAGGGTTCCGGGGGTCCACCGGGTGGGGCCACCTGCCCCGGGGGGCACATGGGCTGTAGGGGGTGCGCCTTGGCCTACATGGGCCAAGGGCACCAGCCCCAAGAGGCCCATGCGCCTAGGGTTTCAAAGGGGAAGAGTCCCACAAGGGGAAGGCACCCCCTAGGTGCCTTGGGGGGGGAGGGAATCCTCCCTTGGCCGCCGCCCCCCTAGGAGATTGGATCTCCTAGGGCCGGCGCCCCCCCCCCTAGGCCCTCCTATATATAGTGGGGGAGATGGAGGACTTCATACCTTTGCTTTGGCGCCTCCCTCTCCCTCTCCAACACCTCCTCCTCCTCCGTAGAGCTCGACGAAGCCCTGTCGGAGTACTGCAGCTCCACCACCACCACGCCGTCGTGCTGCTGCTGGAGCCATCTTCCTCAACCTCTCCTTCCCCCTTGCTGGATCAAGAATAAGGAGACGTTACGCTGACCGTACGTGTGTTGAACGCGGAGGTGCCGTCCGTTCGGCGCTAGGATCTCCGGTGATTTGGATCACGTCGTGTACGACTACCTCATCCCCGTTCTTTGAACGCTTCCTCTCGCGATCTACAAAGGTATGTAGATGCATCCGATCACTCGTTGCTAGATGAACTCATAGATGGATCTTGGTGAAACCGTAGGAAAAATTTTGTTTTCTGCAACGTTCCCCAACATATGTGATGTATGAGATTGATCATGTTCTTGTAATAGGAATCACGACTTGCATGTCGATGAGTATGACAACCAGCAGGAGCCATAGGAGTTGTCTTTATTTATTTATGACCTGCATGTCAACATAAACGTCATGTAATTACTTTACTTTATTGCTAAAGCGTTAGCCATAGTAGTAGAAGTAATAGATGACGAGACAACTTCAAGAAGACACGATGATGGAGATCATGATGATGGAGATCATGGTGTCATGCCGGTGACAACGATGATCATGGAGCCCCAAAGATGGAGATCAAAAGGAGCAAAATGATATTGGCCATATCATGTCACTATTTGATTGCATGTGATGTTTATCATGTTTTACATCTTATTTGCTTAGAACGACTATAGCTTAAATAAGATGATCCCTCACTAAAATTTCAAGAAAAGTGTTCCCCCTAACTGTGCACCGTTGCAAAGGTTCGTCGTTTCGAAGCACCACGTGATGATCGGGTGTGATAGATTCTAACGTTCGAATACAACGGGTGTAAGCTAGATTTACACACACGATACACTTAGGTTGACTTGACGAGCCTAGCATGTACAGACATGGCCTCAAAACACGGAAGACCGAAAGGTCGAGCATGAGTCGTATAGAAGATACGATCAACATGAAGATGTTCACCGATGTTGACTAGTCCGTCTCACGTGATGATCGAACACGGCCTAGTTGACTCGGATCATGTTTCACTTAGATGACTAGAGGGATGTCTATCTGAGTGGGAGTTCATTAAATAATTTGATTAGATGAACTCAATTATCATGAACATAGTCTAAATTGTCTTTGCAAATATGTTGTAGATAAATAGCTCACATTGTAGCTCCCTGTTTCAATACGTTCCTAGAGAAAGATTAAGTTGAAAGATATTGTAAGCAATGATGCGGACTGGGTCTGTAGTCCGAGGAGTGTCCTCACTGCTACACAGAAGGCTTACGTCTTTGATGCACCGCTCGATGTGCAAACCCCTACAACATCGTCTGTGGATGTTGCGAACACCTGACAGACACGTCCTGATGACTACTTGATAGTTTAGTGCACCATACTTTACGGCTTAGAATCGGGATTCCAATGACGTTTTAAACGCCATAGAACATATGAGATGTTCCAAAATCTGAAATTGGGATTTCAGGCTCATGCCCGTGTTGAGAGGTGTGAGACCTCTGACAAGTTCTTTAGCCAACAAGATGGAGGAGAATAGCTCAGCTAGTGAGCATGTGCTTAGAATGTTTGGGTGCTACAATCACTTAAATCAAGTGGGAGTTAAACTTCTAGATAAGATAGTGATTGATAGAGTTCTCTAGCCACTATCACTAAGCTACTAGATCGTCGTGATGAACTATGACAGGCAAGGGATGGAGTTGATCCCGGAGCTGTTCGCGGTGCTTAAGACCGCAAAAGGTAGAAATCAAGAAGGAGCATCAAGTGTTGATGGTTTAATAAGACCACTGGTTTCAAGAAGGGCAAGGGCTAGAAGGGAAACTTCATGGATGGCAAACCAGTTGCCGCTCCAGTAAAGGAACCCAAGGTTGAACCCAAACCCGAGACTAAGTGCTTCTATTGTAAAGGGGACGGTCACTAGTAGCGGAATTACCCCAAATGCATGGTAGATAAGAAGGCTGGCAACTTCAACAAAGTATATACGTGTTATTAATGTGTACCTCGCTAGTACTCCTGGTAGCACCTGAGTATTGGATACCGGTTCAGTTGCTATTATTGGTGACTTGAAGCAAAAGCTACAGACTAAATGAAGACTGGCTAAGGGCGAGGTGACGATGTGTGTTGGAAGTGTTTCCAAAGTTGATGAGATCACCATCGCACGCTCCATCTGCCTTCAGGGTTAGTACTGAACCTAGAAACATGTTATCAGGTGTCTACGTTGAGCATGAATATGATTAGATCATGTTCATTGCAATACGGTCATTCATTTAAGTTTGAGAATAATGGTTATTCTATTTTACATGAATGATACCTTTCATGGTCATGCACCCTATGTGAATGGTTCATTGAATCTCGGTCGTGGTAATACACATGTTCACGCCAAAAGATGTAGAGTTAATAATGTGTAGGACCTTGAAGTAGATGTGTCTAGAGGGGGGTGATTAGACACTTAATGCTAAAGTTGCAATTTTTAAGCTTTTTGGGTTTGAGTGGAGTTTTAGGCAGAATTTCAACATACACAATACATATCAAGCAAGCATGCAAAGAGTATATGAGCAGCGGAATGTAAAGCATGCAACTTGCAAGAATGTAAGGGAAAGGGTTTGGAGAGTTCAAACGCAATTGGACACACGGATGTTTTTCCCGTGGTTCGGATAGGTGGTGCTATCCTACATCCATGTTGATGGAGACTTCAACCCACGATGGGTAACGGTTGCGCGAGTCCACAGAGGGCTCCACCCACAAAGGGTAACGGTTGCGTGAGTCCACGGAGGGCTCCACCCATGAAGGGTCCACGAAGAAGCAACCACCCACGAAGGGTCCACGAAGAAGCAACCTTGTCTATCCCACCATGGCCATCGCCCACAAAGGACTTGCCTCACTAGCGGTAGATCTTCACGAAGTAGGCGATCTCCTTGCCCTTACAAACTCCTTGGTTCAACTCCACAATCTTGTCAGAGGCTCCCAAGTAACACCTAGCCAATCTAGGAGACACCACTCTCCAAGAAGTAACAAATGGTGTGTAGGTAATGAACTCCTTGCTCTTGTGCTTCAAATGATAGTCTCCCCAACACTCAACTCTCTCTCATAGGATTTGGATTTTGTGGAAAGAATATTTGAGTGGAAAGCAACTTGGGGAAGGCTAGAGATCAAGATTCATATGGTAGGAATGGAATGTCTTGGTCTCAACACATGAGTAGGTGGTTCTCTCTCAGAACATATGAGTTGGAATTGTGTATGTGTTCTGATGGCTCTCTCCACGAATGAAGAGGAGGTGGAGGGGTATATATAGCCTCCACACAAAATCCAACCGTTACACACAGTTTTCCAATCTCGGTGGGACCGAATCAACAAACTCGGTCGGACCGAAAAGGTAAACCTAGTGACCGTTAGAGATTTTCGGTGGGACTGACATGCAACTCGGTAGGGCCAATATGGTTAGGGTTTGGGCATAACGTAATCTCGGTGAGACCGATTACACAAACTCGGTGAGACCGAATTTGGTAATTAGCTAACCAGAGAGTTGGTCAGGCAAACTCGGTGGGACCGATTTGCTCTTTCGGTGAGACCAAAAAGTTACAAAAAGGAAACACTGAATTTACATTGCAATCTCGGTGGGACCGATTCGCTTTTTCGGTGAGACCGAAAAGTTACGAAAAGGAAACAGAGAGTTTGCAATCCCATCTCGGTGAGACCGAGATCCCTATCGATAGAACCGAATTGCTAGGGTTTGGCAGTGGCTTATGACAAGTGAAACTCGGTGGCGCCGGATAGAAAGAATCGGTAGGACCGAATTTGGCTTAGGGTTTAGGTCATATGTGGATATGGTAAAGTAGTTGAGGGTTTTGGAGCATATCACTAAGCACATGAAGCAAGAGGCTCATTAAGCAACACCTCATCCCTCCTTGATAGTATTGGCTTTTCCTATGGACTCGATGTGATCTTGGATCACTAAAATGTAAAATGAAGAGTCTTGAGCTTGAAGCTTTAGCCAATCCTTTGTCCTTAGCATCTTGAAGGAGTTCCCACAACCTTTAGTCCATGCCACTCCATTGTTGAACTTATCTGAAACATACTAGATAGAAACATTAGTCCACAGGAGATATGTTGTCATCAATTACCAAAACCACCTAGGGAGCACTTGTGCTTTCAATCTCCCCCTTTTTGGTAATTGATGGCAACATACATCAAAGCTTTAGATAAAGATATAAAGAACGGCAAGTAAAGCTTTGGAAGGACATGTAACAAGCATAGGCTCCCCCTACATGTATGCACTCATGTAAATATGAAATATAGAGGCATGTGAGAGCATAACCATGACAGAGTAGGCAATGTGTTACATGTATCTTGGCCATATGCATCAGAGCAAAAGATTATCAAGGAAAATACCTTCATGCTCATGAGTCCTTCTTGCAAACAGTATGTACATAAGCAAGAATTTCTCATAGTCATGATTTTGATGCATATACTTACCTTGTGGTCTTGAGTTGGCTTAGGATGGAATGAACCTGCACAAACAAAGTTAGATAACACAGGTACATCCTCTAGCCAGAGCAAACAAAAGAAACCACAAGAATACCAAGACTGGGATGACATGTAGAGAGTGAGTACAAGGTACCACATTGGATTCAACATGTCCCCAAGAATAAGGATATGCAATGAATTTGACTGATTTCTTTCCCTTAGGTGTCTTGCTCCCCCTGAATCTGACATGGGATATTGGGAGAAGATAAGGAACAGAAAATCAGAGCTGAAAGATACAAATGAACATGTCTTTCCCCCTAAAAAGACATGTGACATCTCTCCTCTTGAACATCAAGCATCTGGGATCCTTGAGTATTCTCTCCCCCTTAGTACTTTCTCCTTTGTAGGTGATAAGCTTTTGATGTGATCTCTCTCTCTCCCCGATGATAAGCTTTGATGTGATCTCTCTCTCCCCCTTTGACATCAATTTCCAAGAAGGTTTTTCCTGGAATCCGTCGAATAGGTTTGGTCCTTGAGATTCAGCACAAAGCAGTGAATAAGACTGTGATGCTTGTAGAGGACAAGATTCATTGAGTGGAGCTGGATCAGAAGAAATATAGAATATGTGGCAAACTGGTTTTCCTGTTGCGAAATCGGTGGCACCGAGTGGCATGTTTTGGTGGTACCGAAGGGATTCGGTTGGACCGAAAATGACAATTCGGTGAAACCGAGTTCATCACAGAGAAAACTCTTGTCACCTCAGCTCACTAGTCAAGTAAGATCTCACAAAGATTTGCAATGAATTTGATGTAGAAATATGCAGAACAAAAATCAAAAAGAAAAGAGTGAAAGTTTCTAGATGAAGTTTTTTTGTTTGAAAAAGAAAGAAACAAATATGCAAGGGACAAATGCAATAACTCAGAAAAGAACACAAGAGAACTTCATCTAGAATTGGGCGGTGACATAGTCACCTATGTTAGAGTATATTGACTTAGGAGTCAAGTGAGGACACTTGATCATAGGTCATACTCATCGTTTAAGCTCAAAATGGGGTTACCATTTTTTGTTTAAGCATCTTGATGTATTCACATCTTGTTGAGTTGCTTTGACTCATGTCTTGGAGTAAAGCTTCTCTAAGATGGAATAACATACCTTGGGTGGTGGTGTGGTTCTTGCTCATGTAGTTGAACTTGTGTGGGTGCTCAAGGTTGATGTAGCTCATCAAGAGTTGGGAGCACCACTTGGAGTTTGAGTTCATCTACCTACATGGGTTAGTTCTTGCAAGGAAGAGTTTGTCAAAGGATAAGTTTGAATGGTTTTGTGCTTCCTTGTCTTCAACCACCATTGTGTAGAGTCTTGGTGATGTAGAGATTGCTCAAGATGTGAGTGAGTCACAATCTCATGGAATTAGATTCAACCAAGCACCTACATGGGTTAGACAACATGCAAGGTGCAAATATATCCAAGACATAAGATAGTTATCATAAGAGATATATCATGGATTAGTCATAAGCTCATGTCTTGCATGTATCCAATGGAGTTTCTACTCCAAGTTCGAAGCATCAATGATGTTCAATTCTCCTCTCAACCTGCAAAACACTTTCTCATCAAGTGGTTTAGTAAATATATCCGCTAATTGCTTATCGGTGCGAACGTGCTTAAGATTAATGTCACCCTTAGCAACATGATCTCGAATGAAATGATGACGAACTTCAATATGCTTAGTTCGAGAATGTTGTACAGGATTATGAGCAATTTTGATAGCACTTTCATTGTCACAAAGTAGTGGAACATGTTTCACATAGATCCCATAATCTTTAAGAGTTTGGGTCATCCAAAGTAATTGAGCACAACATGAACCAGCGGCAATGTATTCCACTTCGGCGGTGGATAAAGATACCGAGTTTTGTTTCTTGGAAGACCAAGACACAAGAGATCTACCAAGAAATTGACAAGTACCCGAAGTGGACTTTCTATCAATCTTGTCTCCGGCATAATCCGAGTCGGAATAGCCAACAAGATCAAAGAAGATCTCTTAGGATACCAAATGCCAAAATTTGGTGTATGGATTAAATATCTCACTATCCTTTTCACAGCCTTAAGATGACATTCTTTAGGAGCATCTTGATATCGTGCACACATGCACACACTTAGCATAATATCGAGACGTGAAGCACATAGGTATAACAATGAACCAATCATAGAGCGATAAACCTTTTGATCAACCGGTTCACCATATTTGGTCAAATCATTATGTCCACTAGTAGGCATGGGTGTAGACATACCTTTGCATTCTTGCATATTGAACTTCTTGAATAAGTCCTTGGTGTACTTTGTTTGAGAGACAAATGTACCTTCCTTAGTTTGCTTGATTTGCAAACCGAGAAAGAATTTGAGTTCACTCATCATAGACATCTCAAACTTCTCTGACATTAGCTTTCCAAACTTTTCACTAAAGAGAGGGTTAGTTGAACCAAATATGATATCATCAACATAAATTTGGCATACAAATAGTTCTCCATTAACCCTTTTAGTAAAAAGAGTAGAATCAATTTTACCAATTTCAAAACCACTTGTAGTAAGGAACTTGGTCAAGCATTTATACCATGCTCTAGGAGCTTGTTTAAGACCATAAAGAGCTTTGTGAAGTTTGTAAACATGATTTGGTTTCTTAGGATTGATAAAGCCGGGGGGTTGTTTGACATAAACTTCCTCCTCTATTTCACCATTTAGAAAAGCACTTTTAATGTCCATTTGGTACAAGGTGATATTATGGTGATTAGCATAGGCAAGTAAGATGTGAATGGACTCAAGTCTAGCAACGGGAGCATATGTCTCACCATAGTCCATATCTTTGACTTGTGTGTACCCTTGGGCGACGAGACGTGCTTTGTTGCGAACCACTTGTCCATCTTCATCTTGCTTGTTGCGAAACACCCATTTGGTACCAATGATGTTGTGGTTGTTGTCGGGCTTCTCAACCAATGTCCAAACTTGGTTTCTCTCAAAATTGTGTAGCTCTTCATGCATAGCGTTTATCCAATCCAGATCTTCCAATGCTTCTTCAACCTTCATAGGTTCCATGCTAGAGATGAATGAATAGTTTTCACAAAAGTTAGCTAAACGAGTTTTTGAGCGAGTGATTCTCCCGGTTTGTATATCATTGAGGATTTGCTCGACGGGATGATCTTTGGCAATTCTTGCTCGAACTCGTGAGAGCTTTTGCTTTTTCGTTGAACATCTTCTTCATCTTGTTCTTCTTCCTGGCCTTCTTCATTGTTGACGTTGTCATTCTCTTGTCGTGGTGGAGAAAGAGGTTGTTGATGTTCGTCTTGATGTATTTCCTCGTTTTCTTCATGTTGGTGTGTCCCACTTGTGGATGCTTCCGTGTCGATTCTTGGTTCACCTCGTCGTGAAGTAGAAGCTTCCACTTGGACGGATGAAGTACTCTCCTTCACCTCCGTTGGATGAATTTTGCCAATGGACAAGTCTTGAATTGCTTCTGAAGGGTCTTTGTCTCCTACATCAATTGGCAATTGCTCTACTTGTGAGCCATTAGATTCATCAAACTTCACATCTACCGTCTCTTCAACCTTTCGGGTGAAATTGTTGTAGACACGGTAAGTGTGAGAGTTTGAGCCATAACCAAGTAGAAAACCTTCATGAGATTTAGGAGCAAACTTTGAACGATGATGCTTATCAAGAATGTAGCACTTTGAGACGAATACTCGAAAGTATCCAACTTGGGGTTTGTTACCGGTGAGAAGCTCGTATGCCGTCTTGCCGAGTAGCTTGTGAAGATATAAGCGATTTGTTATGTGACAAGCTGTCTCAACCGCTTCTGCCCAAAAGTGCTTCGGCGTCTTGTATTCATCAAGCATCGTTCTTGCCATTTCGATGAGCGTCCGGTTCTTCCTCTCAACAACTCCATTTTGTTGAGGTGTGTACGTAGCCGAGAACTCATGTGAAATCCCTTCTTCGTCAAGAAAGGTGTCCACATTTGCGTTCTTGAACTCCGTTCCGTTGTCACTCCGAACCTTCTTGATCTTCACGTCAAACTGATTTTGGGCCTTCCTAGCGAAGTTTTTGAAGATCTTCTGGACCTGCGACTTGTCATTAAGAAAGAACACCCACATAAATCTTGAAAAATCATCAACTATAACTAGACCAAAAGAATTTCCACCGAGACTCTTGTAGGCGTTGGGACCAAAAAGATCCATGTGAAGTAGCTTGGGTGGCCTCCTTGTGGTCATGATGTTCTTCACGGGATGCCTTCCTCCAACCTGTTTACCTGCTTGACAAGCACTGCAAAGTCTCTCCTTATCAAATATGACATCGTTAACTCCAAGGATATGATTTCCTTTAATAAGCTTGTCAAGGTTTCTCATGCCAACGTGACCTAGTCGTCTATGCCACAACCAACCTTTTGAGAATTTAGCAACAAAGCAAGTTTTAGGTTGTGCCTTTTTAGAGAAATCGACAATGTAAAGATCACCTCTACGCATACCCATAAAGACCATTTTATGATTGTCTCGACGAAATACTTGGCAATCTACCTCAGTAAATAGGACATTCAAACCGAAATCAGCAAGTCTAGATACTGAAAGTAAGTTGTAGCCAAGAGATTCAACGAGCATGACATTTTGAATGGAACTATCATGTGAGATGGCCACCTTACCAAGGCCAACAACTTTACCCTTTGAATTATCACCAAAGGTGACATATTTTCGAGGGCCGTCATTTTCAGCAAGCTCACGAAACATCTCTTCATCTCCGGTCATATGATCAGTACATCCACTATCAAGAACCCATTCCTTTCCTCTTGACTCATATCCCCGAAGATTTGCCATAAGACCAAAATGTCTCATTGCATCATCAAGATCGAAGTCACTATCATCATCATCATAGTATCCATGTTCATCATGATCTTGTGACTCATCATTTCCTAGAGAGGGTAATTCATTAGATAAATGATCATCAAAGTGGTCACTTTTATGAATTCTTATAGCTTCGAATATGATATCACTAATGATTCCAACATCTCCTTTAGCATGCTTAAGATTGGTAAGTTCAAATAGACAATTACCAAAGCTAGGATCACTAGAGTTCATCTTACTCAAGGCAATAGATTTATGGAGAATTTCATCCAAAGTTTTCAAGGAATGATCGGGAAATCGTTCCTCAAGAAATTTCCATATAGTATAGGCACAATTAAGAGTAGGCAAACTAGTAATCAAATTTTTGGGCAATCCTCTAATGATGAGCTCAATAGTTCTAAGATTGCGAATCATGTCAATATCTTCATCTAGGGTAGGATGCAAAGGATCAATATGAGGTGCACAAGGGCTAGCAATATACTTGTTCAAATGATATTGATTGAAGATTACAAGCATCTCATTTTGCCACTCATGAAAGTACTCTCCATCAAGAATAGGCACTCTATGTCTAAGACTCCCTAAGGTAGACACATCCATCTTCCTCCAATGGTGATTAAACCAAGGCAATGGAGACCAAAGCTCTGATACCACTTGTAGGACCTTGAAGTAGATGTGTCTAGAGGGGGGTGATTAGACACTTAATGCTAAAGTTGCAATTTTTAAGCTTTTTGGGTTTGAGTGGAGTTTTAGGCAGAATTTCAACATACACAATACATATCAAGCAAGCATGCAAAGAGTATATGAGCAGCGGAATGTAAAACATGCAACTTGCAAGAATGTAAGGGAAAGGGTTTGGAGAGTTCAAATGCAATTGGAGACACGGATGTTTTTCCCGTGGTTCGGATAGGTGGTGCTATCCTACATCCACGTTGATGGAGACTTCAACCCACGAAGGGTAACGGTTGCGCGGGTCCACGGAGGGCTCCACCCACAAAGGGTAACGGTTGCGCGAGTCCACGGAGGGCTCCACCCGCGAAGGGTCCACGAAGAAGCAACCTTGTCTATCCCACCATGGCCATCGCCCACAAAGGACTTGCCTCACTAGCGGTAGATCTTCACGAAGTAGGCGATCTCCTTGCCCTTACAAACTCCTTGGTTCAACTCCACAATCTTGTCGGAGGCTCCCAAGTAACACCTAGCCAATCTAGGAGACACCACTCTCCAAGAAGTAACAAATGGTGTGTAGGTAATGAACTCCTTGCTCGTGTGCTTCAAATGATAGTCTCCCCAACACTCAACTCTCTCTCATAGGATTTGGATTTTGTGGAAAGAAGATTTGAGTGGAAAGCAACTTGGGGAAGGCTAGAGATCAAGATTCATATGGTAGGAATGGAATATCTTGGTCTCAACACATGAGTAGGTGGTTCTCTCTCAGAACATATGAGTTGGAATTGTGTATGTGTTCTGATGGCTCTCTCCACGAATGAAGAGGAGGTGGAGGGGTATATATAGCCTCCACACAAAATCCAACCGTTACACACAGTTTTCCAATCTCGGTGGGACCGAATCAACAAACTCGGTCGGACCGAAAAGGTAAACCTAGTGACCGTTAGAGATTTTCGGTGGGACTGACATGCAACTCGGTAGGGCCGATATGGTTAGGGTTTGGGCATAACGTAATCTCGGTGAGACCGATTACACAAACTCGGTGAGACTGAATTTGGTAATTAGCTAACCAGAGAGTTGGTCAGGCAAACTCGGTGGGACCGATTTGCTCTTTCAGTGAGACCAAAAAGTTACAAAAAGGAAACACTGAATTTACATTGCAATCTCGGTGGGACCGATTCGCTTGTTCGGTGAGACCTAAAAGTTACGAAAAGGAAACAGAGAGTTTGCAATCCCATCTCGGTGAGACCGAGATCCCTATCGGTAGAACCGAATTGCTAGGGTTTGGCAGTGGCTTATGACAAGTGAAACTCGGTGGCGCCGGATAGAAAGAATCGGTAGGACCGAGTTTGGCTTAGGGTTTAGGTCATATGTGGATATGGGAAAGTAGTTGAGGGTTTTGGAGCATATCACTAAGCACATGAAGCAAGAGGCTCATTAAGCAACACCTCATCCCTCCTTGATAGTATTGGCTTTTCCTATGGACTCAATGTGATCTTGGATCACTAAAATGTAAAATGAAGAGTCTTGAGCTTGAAGCTTTAGCCAATCCTTTGTCCTTAGCATCTTGAAGGAATTCCCACAACCTTTAGTCCATGCCACTCCATTGTTGAACTTATCTGAAACATACTAGATAGAAACATTAGTCCACAGGAGATATGTTGTCATCAATTACCAAAACCACCTAGGGAGCACTTGTGCTTTCATAATGATAGTACCACTTTCTCGTGGCACTGCTGCTTAAGTCATATTGGCGTAAGATGCATGAAGAAACTCCATGTCGATGGATGTTTGGAGTCACTTGATTTTGAATCGCTTGACACATGCGAGCCATGCCTCATGGGCAGGATGACTAAGACCCCGTTTTCAGGTACAATGAAACGGGCAAGTGACTTGTTGGAAATCATACATGCTGATGCGTGTGATCCAATGAGGATTGAAGCGTGCGGTGGATATCGCTATTTTCTCATCTTCACTGACGATTTGAGTAGATATAGGTATATTTACTTAATGAAGCGCAAGTCTGAAATGTTTGAAAAGTTCAAGCGATTTCAGAGTGAAGTTAAGAATCATCATAACAATAAGATCATGTTCCTACGATCTTATCAAAAGGGGATTTTCTGAGTTACGAGTTTGGCAAATCACTTAAGACATTGTGGAATTGTTTCACAGTTGAAGCCACCTGGAACACTGCAGTTGTAATGGTGTGTCCGGAAGTCGTAATCGAACCCTATGAGATATGGTGCGATCTATGATGTCTCTTACCAATCTACCGTTTTCATTTTGAGGTTATGCGTTAGAGACAGCTGCATTCACTTTAGATAGGACACCATCTAAGTCCGTTGAGACAGCGTCGTATGAACATTTGTTTGGCAAGAAACCAAAGTTGTCGTTTCTTAATGTTTGGGGCTGCGATGCTTAAGGCTTCAGCCGGAGAAGCTCGAACCCAAACCGGACAAACACATCTTCATAGGATACCCAAAGATGACAGTTGGGTATACCTTCTATCTCAGATCCGAGGGCAAATTGTTTGTCGCTAAGAACGGGTCCTTTCTCGAGAAGGAGTTTCTCTCGAAAGAATTGAGTGGGAGGAAGATAGAACTTGATGAGGTTGTCGAACCTTTACTTCAACCAGAGAGTGATGCAACATAGAAAGATGTTTTTGTGGCGCCTACGTCTATTGAATAGGAAGTTAATGATAGTGATCATGAAGCTTCGGATCAAGTTGCTATCGAACCTCGTAGGTCGACAAGGATATGTACTACTCCTAAGTGGTGCGGTAATCCTGTCTTAGATATCATGTTGTTAGACAACAATGAACCTACGATCTATGGAGAAGCGATGGTGGGCCCGTATTCTGACAAATGGTTAGAAGCCATGAAATCCGAAATAGGATCTATATATCAGAACAAAGTATGGACTTTGGTGGACTTGCCCGATGATCGGCAAGCCATTGAGATAAATGGATCTTTAAGAAGAAGGCGGACGTGGGTGGTAATGTTACCGTCTATGAAGCTTGACTTGTGAGAAAGAGTCTTTTCACAAGTTCAAGGAGTTGACTACGATGAGAATTTCTCACCCGTAGCGATGCTTAAGTCCGTCAGAATCATGTTAGCATTAGCTGTATTTTTCGATTATGAAATCTTACAGATGGATGTCAAAACAAGTTTTCTTACCAGTTTTCGTAAGAAAAGTTGTATGTGATACAATAAAAGGTTTTTTAGATCCTAAGGATGCTAAAAGGTATGCTGGCTCCAGCAATCCTTCTATGGACTAGAGCAAGCATCTCAGAATCGAAATATATGTTTTGATGGAGTGATCAAAGCTTTTAGGTTTATACAATGTTTGTTAGAAACTTGTATCTGCAAGAAAGTGAGTGGGAGCACTACAACATTTCTGATAAATATATGTGGATGACATATTGTTGATCCGAAATAATGTAGAATTTCTAGAAAGCATAAACGGTTGTTTGAAGAGTGATTTTCAAAGGAAAACCTGGATAAAGCTGCTTACATATTGGGCATCAAGATCTATAGAGATAGATCAAGACGCCTGATGATACTTTCAAAGAACGCACACCTTGACATGTTTTTGAAGGAGTTCAAAATAGATCAGTCAAAGAAGGGGTTCTTACCTGAGTTGTAAGGTGTGAAGTTGAGTAAGACTCGAAGATTGACCACGGCAGAAGAAAGAGAAAGGACGAAGGTCGTCCCCTATGCTTTTGTCATAGGCTCTATACGGTATGCCATGCTGAGTATCGCACCTGAAGTGTGCCTTGCCACAAGTCTGGCAAGAGGGTACAAAGGTGATCTAGGAGTAGATCACCAGATAGCGGTCAAAATTATCCTTAGAGGAATAAGGAAATGTTTCTCGGTTATGGAGGTGATAAAGAGTTCGACGTAAAGAGTTACGTCGATGCAAGCTTAACACCTATCCGGATAGCTCTGAGTAGAGATACCGGATACGTATAATGGAGCAACAATTTGGAATAGCTCCAAGTGGAACGTGGTAGCAGCATCTACGATATAAAGTTTTGCGAAATACATAGGGATCTGAATATGGCAAGACCCGTTGACTACAACCTCTCTCACAAGCATAACATGATCAAACCCAAAATTCTTTGAGTGTTTATCACATAGTGATGTGAACTAGATCATTGAGTCTAGTAGACTCTTGGATGTTGGTCACATGGCGATGTGACCTGTGAGTGTTAATCACATGGCAATGTGAACTAGATTATTTACTCTAGTGCAAGTGGGAGACTGTTGGAAATATGCCCTAGAGGCAATAATAAATTAGTTATTATTGTACATATTTCATTGTTCATGATAATCGTTTATTATCCATGCTAGAATTGTATTGATAGGAAACTCAGATACATGTGTGGATACATAGACAACACATCCCTAGTAAGCCTCTAGTTGACTAGCTCGTTGATCAATAGATGGTTACGGTTTCCTGACCATGGACATTGGATGTCGTTGGTAACGGGATCACATCATTAGGAGAATGATGTGATGGACAAGACCCAATCCTAAGCCTAGCACAAAGATCGTGTAGTTCGTATGCTAAAGCTTTTCTAATGTCAAGTATCATTTCCTTAGACCATGAGATTGTGCAACTCCCGGATACCGTAGGAGTGCTTTGGGTGTGCCAAACGTCACAACGTAACTGGGTGGCTATAAAGGTACACTACAGGTATCTCCGAAAGTATCTGTTGGGTTGGCACGAATCAAGACTGGGATTTGTCACTCCGTGTAAACGGAGAGGTATCTCTGGGCCCACTCGATAGGACATCATCATAATGTGCACAATGTGATCAAGGATTTGATCACGGGATGATGTGTTACGGGACAAGTAAAGAGACTTGCCGGTAACAAGATTGAACAAGGTATCGGGATACCGACGATCGAATTTCGGGAAAGTATCATACCGCTAGACAAAGGGAATTGTATACGGGATTGATTAAGTCCTTGACATCGTGGTTCATCCGATGAGATCATCGTGGAGCATGTGGGAGCCAACATGGGTATCTAGATCCCGCTATTGGTTATTGACCAGAGAGTTGTCTCGGCCATGTCTGCATGACTCACGAACCCGTAGGGTCTACACACTTAAGGTTCGATGACGCTAGGGCTATAGGGAAAGTATGTACACGGTTACGGAATGTTGTTCGGAGTCCCGGATGAGATCCCGGACGTCACGAGGAGTTCCGGAATGGTCCGGAGGTAAATATTAATATATAGGAAGTATGGTTTTGGCCACCAGAAGTGTTCCGGGCATCACCGGTAGTGTACCGGGACCACCGGAGGGGTCCGGGGGTCCACCAGGTGGGGCCACCAGCCCCGAAGGCCTACATGGGCCAATAGTGGGAAGAGACCAGCCCCTAGGTGGGCTGGGGCGCCTCCCACCAAGGCCCAAGGTGTCCTCAAGAGGAGAGGGGGCAAACCCTAGGCGCAGGTGGGCCCTAAGGCCCACCCTAGGTGCGCCCCCCTCTCTCTCCCCCTTGGCCGCCTCCCAGATGGGATATGGGGGCTGCCGCCACCCCTAGGGAGGGAACCCTAGGTGGGGTGCAGCCCCTCCCCTCCCCCTATATATACTTGAGGTTTGGGGCTGCCCAACACATGTGATTTGCTCTCCCTATTGGCGCAGCCCTACCCCTCTCCCTCCTCGTCTCTCGTAGTGCTTGGCGAAGCCCTGCTGGAGTCCCGCGCTCCTCCTCCACCACCACGCCATCGTGCTGCTGCTGGATGGAGTCTTCCCCAACCACTCCTTCTCCCCTTGCTGGATCAAGGCGTAGGAGATGTCACCGGGCTGTACGTGTGTTGAACACGGAGGTGCCGTCCGTTCGGCACTAGGATCATCGGTGATTTGGATCACGACGAGTATGACTCCATCAACCCCGTTCACTTGAACGCTTCCGCTTAGCGATCTACACGGGTATGTAGATGCACTCTCCTTCCCTTTGTTGCTAGATTACTCCATAGATTGATCTTGGTGATGCGTAGAAAATTTTGAATTTCTGCTATGATCCCCAACACAAGGTGGTAGTTAAATTTTCACGAAACAAGGTATCTATTTTTGTTAGTAATGGAAGAGGTGAATATATTATCAACAGTTGATCCCAAGAATAATTTGATTCTAAAATTGATCATTTGAACACTGGATTTGTTGGCTTTGATTTATCCAGGCCGGTGCCCCTGCAATCAATCATAAAGTCTTTGCTTTCCACTCTTTGTTGTCACAGTGTATCTGTGTTCCATGTCCTTAGTTCCCTTGGCAGAAATTGTTTAAGATTGTTGGAGATACCCTGCAAATCATCCTTTTGTTTTACACGCACTAATGATGGATTCACTTATATTTATGTACCCCTATTGATCCTATATAAATTCTCGTTCGTTGTGCTAATATTCAGAGAACTCCACTTCTACTTTTACTCCTTATTCCGTAACAATTTTCATGTACTGACCAGATGTTTAGTGCCCTGGTGTAATCCCTTGGAGAATCTTTGTCTATTATACTGCAATGTACACTAGAATTTTATTGTAGGCTGGCAACAATGTCTGAAATGCATTATCACTGTTTAAATAATAAAAGTTGTTCAAAATTTCTAAAATATTTGTATGGCTTATTTTTATTCTTAGTTTCTGAAATATTCCTAATGTCTTTCCTAAATATTTATATTTTTAGATGTCATGAAGCGAGTATTTGTGAGAGAGAGTTTCTAGAGCCAAAAGAGTCATGATCAATCATGAAACTTGTATCGATCAACCATCTTAATTCAAATCCCATATGTTTGATTTCACAACTTGAACCAACAAGTCTATTAGGCCTAAAAGGGGCTCAACATGTCACTTTCTTGCAAATCAACCAAATTTCTTTCTTTGGTTGTATGCCACTATTGCATATTAATCGAATTCCTCTCTTCGATTACAGACCATTAATTCCAAAAAAATGGAGTCAAGCACAAGCTACGAGAAAGCACGATACTTTTTGAAATTGTAACGCGCATTAATCCCTAACAACTAAGAGCAAAAATAGACGGGCGCGGCAACGCGCACCATCAATGATCTAGTATACACAGATTATGACACACACACATCGAAAACATATATCACATCTAGTAAAGTAAATATAAAATAATTTGTCTCCAGACGATATTTATCCCGGTAGTCAATATCAAAACACAGGGCATGGGTATGTGGGTTTTCCCCGTTGCAACGCACGGCAGTTTTCCTACTACCTACGGCTCGGTGAATAATTCATTCGCATAGTTTTAGGTCAATGATTTAACTATCTAAATATGTATTATATGTGACAAAAAATATATACTTAGAAACTACATCCGTGTAGTAATCTAGTGATATACTTTTCATGACATATAATACATATTTAGTTCCTCAAATCAATGACCTAGAACTACGCGAAAGACTTATTCATCTAGACGGAGGTTGCAGGTACAGGTAATGCGCTGATCTGACGTGAGAGTGATGCTTGATTGCTTTTGGAGTTCTTCTTCTTCGATCAAGGGAATAGGTTCTGGGTCAGTGAGCCTGGGATTAGCAGGGTGGATGTCGTTCTTCTTTTTCGTTTGGTTTCTTCCATAGTCGGATCCCGCTCTTCTGTATGATGATTCACTACAAAAAAAGACACATCCGTGACATTTTGGGCCGAACGATTTTTTTTCTGTCATACTTATGACACTTCTATGACGATAATTGTGAAAAAACCCGGTATCATCATAGATGTGGTGGGGTCCTACTTCTATGACAAGAAATCATGACAGAAAATGGGCTTTTCGTCCTGGGCGGGCTAGAGACGCAGCTGCATGACATTCTTTGGGTCGTCCATGACGGAAAAAACCGTGGTAGAAGCGAGGGCGAGGAAAATATCGGGGTGTTCCCGGTTACGGTTGGTGGTCGGGGCCGAGCGATGCACGTTTTTCTCGTACACGCACACGCGTGGGTGCGAGGCATTGGGCTCTAACTAAACCCGAGCGAGGCATTGGGCTCTAACTGAACCTGAGTGATTGCACTACAGGCTACGCGTTATTGAACCTGGGCGATCGATCGATGGCTATTAACTGAACCCGATCGAGCGATTCCTTCGCTACTACTGCTAACTGAAGCCGATCGATGCTGCCTCTGGATGAACAGTGAGTGTTGCTGGGGGGGTTTGGATGAACAGTTCCTGGTGGGGGTGGATGAACAGGTCCCCATGGTGTTGCCTCTGGATGAACAGGACCCTGATCGATCGAGCCGGTTGGGGCTAGATGAACAGGACCCCATGGAGGGCTGGATGAACAGGACCACCCCGTGGAGGGCAGGATGAATAGTATACGGTGGAGGGTTGGATGAACAGTAGCCCGTGGAGGGGTGGTTGAACAGGAGCCCATGGAGAGGGCTGGTTGAACAGTAGCCGGTGGAGTAGCGCGCGGTGGAGGCTGGATGAACAGGAGCTCGTGGATGAACAGTCGCAGGTGGAGGCTGGAGGAGGTCGACGGTGGATGAACAGTAGCCCGTGGAGGCTGGAGAGGGTTGACAGTGGAGATGAACAGTATCCCGTGGAGTCCCGTTTTGCGGTACGCCACACCCCTCCCGATGAACAGGATCCCCGTTTCGACCGTACCGCTCCAACACAAGTCTGTTTCCTCCGTTTTGCGGTACGCCACACCCCTCCCAATCAACAGGACCCCCGTTTCGACCGTAGGAGGTCCGTTTCCTCCGTTTTACGGTACGCCAGACCCCTCCCGATGAACAGGATCCCGTTTTGAACGTGGTCGGTCAAACACAAGGCCGTTTCCTCCATTCTATGGTATGCCAGGCCTCGTTTCCATCGGTTGTTCCGTCCAAGCCCTCCCGATGAACACGACGACGCATTCCGTTCCGACCCAGCCGGTTGGCTCCCCATGAACACGACGATGGCGCTGTTTCTCCATTCTGACCCAGCCATGTAAACGAGCCCTGGCCATACGTACGCGCGAGTAGGCGTTCAAGACCCCGCCCGTATGTACGTATGTGGCTGTATTTACTTTCTTGCACCCTGGTCGTTGTACATACGTGTACATGCTACGTGCGCGCCTCTACTACGACACGTGCACGCCTCTACATCGACCAGTATGTTCGTACACGTTCGCGACCAGAATGACAATGCTACGTACGCTTCGACCAGGTGGGTCCCGACTGTTAGGCACTTCCTTGCGTGCGAAGATATAGCTGGTGGGTCCCAGCAGTCAGGGGGGCGAATCATTTTTTTTGCCCGGATGCACTTCCTTGCGTGCGAAGATGTAGCTGGTGGGTCCCAACAGTCAGAGGGAAACGTTTTTTCGCGAAATACGGTGGCTCGTCCGGTGGGTCCTCGCTGTCAGGTGGAGGAATAATTATTTTGCGCGTAATAAGGAGGCACTTCCTTGCTACGGCCGTGGACCCAACTGTCAGCCTCTCCACGTACAGTACTCTTCCGATGGAAGTCATTCCTTGACCATGTTGACCATGCCGCGCCGAGAGCACCAGGGCGGTGGACGACGGCGAGGCCTAGGAAGGGGACGACGCGGAGCCGGGGAAGACGCGGCAGCGGAAGCCCGCGGGGAGAGGAGTACGAGGGTTCATTGGTTCGGCTACAGTGTGAGGCTGTCGTCACCGCAGGGCCTGGTCAGTGGTGGGAATAGTAGGGGCGGTGAGGCCTCCGCGGCAGCACAGCCGGCCACAGGAGGTAGGAGCATGCGGCATGACCGGCGCTGCTTTGGGCAGCTAGAGCAAGAAGACCAGAGGTTGAAGAAGCACTACGGCCGTTGGATGGACATCGTATGGTCAGTGGAGCTAGAATCGTTCATATTGACTAAGTTGACAAAGCACTCCGTCCCCGTCAAGTTAGTAGGCCCACAAGTCAGCCACCCACCAAGGTGGGTCCCAACTAGCAGGGGGGTAATCATTTTTTTGTGCGTAATAAGGCGACACTTACGGTGGGTTCGAGCTGACATCGAGGGCAACGTTTTTTTCGCGAAATACGGTGGCCCGTCCAGTGGGTCCCAGCAGTCAGGGGGGAAAGGTTTTTTCACCAAATACGGTGGCCCGACCGGTGGGTCCCTGCTGTCAGGTGGAGGAATAATTATTTTCCGCGTAATAAGGAGGCACTTCCTTGCGGCTGCTGTGGACCCAGCTGTGAGCCTCTCCACGTACAGTACTCTTCCGATGGAAGTCGTTCCTTGATCACATTGACCACGCCGCGCCGAGAGCACCAGGGCGGTGGATGACGGCGAGGCCTAGGAAGGGGATGACGCGGAGCCGGGGAAGACGTGGCAGTGGATGCCCACACGTAGAGGAGTATGAGGGTTCACTGGTTCGCTGCGGTGTGAGGCTGCCGTCGCCGCAGAATAATAGGGGGTGTGGGTGAGTAGAGGGATGGCCTGGCCAGCGGTGGGAGTAGTAGGGGGCGGTGAGGCCTTCGCCGCAGCGCAGCCGGCCATGAGAGGCAGGAGCATGAGGCACGACCGGCGCTGGTTTGGGCGGCTGGAGCAAGAAGACCAGAGGTTGAAGAAGCACTACGGTCGTTGGATGGACATTGTATGGTCACTGGAGCTAGAATCGTGCATATTGACCAAGTTGACAAAGCCCTTCGTCCCCGTCAACTTAGTAGGCCCACAAGTCAGCCTCCCAATATACTGGGTCCCAGCTAGCAGGGGGAGTATTCATTTTTTTCTGCATAATAAGGAAGCACTTCCTTGCGTGCGAAGATATAGCTGGTGGGTCCAAGCTGTCAGCGATGGTAACTTTTTTTCGCGAAATACAGAGGCCCTTTCGGTAGGTCCTAGATGTCAGGTGGAGGAATCATTATTTTGCGCGTAATAAGGAGGCATTTCCGTGTGTGCGGTCGTGGACCCAGTTGTCAGCCTCTTCACGTACAGTCCAGTTCAGATGCATGTCGATCGTTGACCACGTTGACCAGGCCGCGCCGAGAGCACCAGGGTGGTGGACGACGGTGAGGCCGAGGAAAGGAATGACACGGAGGCAGGGAAGACTCGGTAGTTGTTTCCCACGTGGAGGGGAGTATGACTATACGAGGGTTTACTGGTTCGTCTGCCATCACCGGAGAATAATAGCAGGTGTGGGTGAGTAGAGGGATGGCTAGGCCAGCAATGGGAGTACGGTGGGCGGTGAGGCCTGCGCGGCAGCATAGCCAGCCGCGGGGAGGAGGGAGCAGGCAGTCCCACCGGCGCTTGTTTGAGCGGCTGGAGCGGGAAGAGCAGAGATTGAAGAAGCACGACGGCTGTTGGATGGACATCCAACAGTCACTGCTTGTGAGTCAACCTTTTTTTAGGAAAGCCTCAAATCTGTGGAAAACAGCATACAACCCATCTGCTATTATTTCTAATTATTTACAGCCCATTTGCTAATTCTTAAGGTTTTTTTGGAGCCCATATTCTTTTTGTTAGCATTACAGCCCATATTGTGGCCATGGTTAAAATATTATATGAAATTTTGCATCTTTCGGTGCGGTCCGAACTGTTTTTAATCCTGAAATTTCGAGTCACATTCAAACTGATTTTAAAAATAAATGTATATCAATATAAAATCCAACACATTGTCCATGCATAAAAATTAATGCAATTTAAAATCTCGAAATGAAAAAAAGAAATTTGAAACTAATTGCCGGTTTGATGTGTTTTAAAAATGTACAGCCCATTTCTCATTACTGATAGGCCATTTTCTCGTCCAGCCGAATGAAGCTCTCCTCGTCTTGAAAGATTTGCAGCCCAACAGGCCTAAAAAAGTGACTTACTTGGCAAATCACAAAAAAAAACTGGGCTAGTCATTTTCAGAAAGAAAAAAACTACTGGGCTGGTCTGTGGTAAACATAAAAGAGAAGGCTGTCTAGACAGGCCAGAGTGCCCCGCACAGCCCAGTTGACACCCTGCTTCCGTCTCAAAAACAAATTAGATAAATGCCACTCCAATTATGGCGATTCATAAAAATGCCACTGCAATTTCCAAACTTTGAAAAATGCCACTACAATTTTTTGCAAACTTTGGAAAACGCCACTGCAATTTGCAAACTTTGAAAAACGCCACTAGAGACTTCGAAAAATGCCACTGGAAATGGCATTTTTTAAAGTTTGGAAATTGCAGTGGCATTTCTCAGAAACACCAGATTTGGAGTGGCATTTATCAAATTAACCTAAAACAAAAATAACTGGGCGAGCTGCTGGGTCCCTGGTGTCAGCCGCTCGTTGTGCAATTCTCTCGTTTATTGACTACATTGACAATGGCATGAGACCTAGATGTCAGAAATCCATTAGGAGGAGCCATTTTTTTATTGGCTTGAAATAAGGAGGCACTTGCTTGCGTACTGCCATGACCTTGGCGGGTCCCTGTTGTCATCCTCTCCACGTACAATCATCTCCTGATTGTGTACGCGTCAACTTGGTAGGCCCACAAGTCAGCCTCTAAACTCGTGGAGGACAAATACAACCCATTTAAAAAAATAACAGCCCATTCCATACGTTCAAACGGAAAGTTCAACATTCAGAGCAAAGTAACAGGTCTGATCCACATATAGAGTACTGAACTTCCACGTTGACAACCATCATAGTGTAACACCCCGTATGTAATTTACCTTATTTGTATTCCGACTCTTGTCGTTTCCGGCACTAAGTTATGTTATTTCCTCGTTGTCGGGTTTTTGTCTCCGTGTGTTTTGTCTTTGTCATGCATCTCACATCATGTCATCATGTGCATTGCATTTGCATACGTGTTCGTCTCATGCATTCGAGCATTTTCCCCGTTGTCCGTTTTGCATTCCGGCGCTCCTATGTCCTCCGATGGTCCTTTCTACCTCTTTTTGTGTGTGGGTGTTAAATGTTTTCGGATTGGACCGATACTTGCCAAGCGGCCTTGGTTTACTATCGGTAGACCGTCTGTCAAGTTTCATGCCATTTGGACTTCGTTTGATACTCCAACAGTTAACCGAGGGACCGAAAAGGCCTCGTGTGTGTTGGCCCAAAAACCCACCTAAACCCTCTCCATCATCTAGATCGTTCGATCACGATCGCATGGCCGCAAACCGTGCTCAATTTGGAGTCTCCTAGCTCCTCCTGCCTCTATAAATAGTTCCCCTCCCGAAAATCCCAGGTCTTCTTCCCCCCCCCCCCCGAAACCCTAGCTCCCCGCTCCTCGCCGTGCCGGACGTGTCCGGGCGCGACGGACACACCGCGCCGCCGCTCCGCACTAGTGGCAAGCTGCCACGTGGCCGCCGCCTCCCACCGATGCGGGCCCGCAGGCCCAGCACCGGCCCTCTCCCTCGCCCGACCGGGCTGCGCGCCTCCCCGCCGCTTGGTGCGCTGCGCCGCCCGAGCCGCCGCCCAGCTCTCCCCGCCGTCTCGCCAGAACCGCGCCGGCCGGCGACCTCGCCGACCCCGCCGACCGCCAACGTCGCCAACCCCGCCGCCTCGCTCCTCCACGTCGTGCGCCGCCGCCACCACTGCCGCCTTGTCCGGCCACCGCGTCCCGGAGCTCCGGCGAGCTCCGCCACCTCTGACCGCCTCACTCTCCTCTCCGGCAAACAGGATTTCCGGCAAACCTCGACTTCCGCGCCCCGGCAGATCTGGATCTGGAAATCTCGGGGTTGACTTTTTCCCTCCTAACCCTAGTTTTTATGCATAATTTGGCATGCCATAACTTCCTCATCGTAGCTCCGATTCGTGCGTGTAGCATATCAAAATGTTTGTCTCGACGAGTACATCATTTCAACTCTTTGCATCATTTTCATTTGAGCTCATCTTGATGCCCGAAATGCTGTTGGAAGAGGGCTATGTGAGGATAATTTAAGATCTGTTTCAGCAAATGGCCTTTTGTCATTTTTGCCGTGTTTAATGTGTGCATGCTATGATCCTGAGCTCTACATGTGTTTTGAAGAATGCCATGCCATCTTTATAGCGGTGTATGCCATGTATCTTTGCGATCCTTGTAGTGACTAGCACAGGCATGCAAAGTAGCTTACTCAATGATGTTGATTTCAGGGACTTCGAATTTCACTAAGTCTTTGCCATGTCATTATTTTTATGCCATATGTTCATGTTGTTTCCTAGTGATCCGTGCCTCTTTTGAGGATGATCAGTAAGGGTGTTTTGTAGATAATGTTGTGCTATATCCATCCATGTCTTTGTTTGCAATTATGGAGCACCCTAGCTTGAGTCAATCGAGCTCTACTTTTGCTATAAAATGTTCCTGGCAGATTGTTAACATGTTTAATGATTTTGCCGAGCTTGTTGTAGTTGATCTGTGCATTCTATGTTGTTGTTCTTGCCATGTCTATTTGCTGGGTGTATGCTTATCTTGTCATGCAATGTCTCGTAGTGAGTGCATCGAGCTCGTAAACATGCCTACTCGTTAACTATTTTGCATGCTCCAGTTTTTCACCAAGTCTGAATCTATTTATGTTTTTGCTATGTTCACATGCTTGCAATTGTATTTTCTGATCCATTTTGGCTCATGGTCACTAAGGGACTTTTGTTATATGCTTTGAGTAGCTTCATGCCATGCCTTGCTTTGCCATGATAAGTTCCTGTAGCATGTAGTTATCATGCTCTAAACATTGCTTCCTGATGATAAATTCCTGACTTGTTATTTTCACTAAGTCTGTAACCAGTAATTTTTTGCACTTTTGCCATGCTTGTTTGAACTTGTTAATGAGTGATTTAGCCGTAGCTCAGTGTTCATCTTTTGTCAAGCATCATGAGTGGATCCCTGCCATGTATTTTTTTGCCATGTTTGAGTGCAGTAGCTCATTTATCTTGATGCATTTAGAAGGCTACTTGATGTTAATCGCAGACCGGTGCCATATTTGTTTTGCTTGCCATTTCAAAACCGTGCTTCCGATTCTGGTGATCTTTATATCGATTTCAACCGAAATCAACTCCTCTTTCCAGTGGCACTCTTGGTTTTCCAAGTTGAGGCCAGGTTCATTCTTTCCTTTCCAAATCTTGCATATGCATCGCATACCGCATTCCGCATATCATACCATGTTTGCATCATGTTGCTTGAGCATTGCACATGGTTGATTGTGTTCCTTTTGCTTGTTGTTCTTGTTTGGGTAGAGCCGGGATACGAGTATGTGAATGAGGAGCCCATTGAGTATGCTTACGAGGATCAAGGCAACTCTGAGAACTTTGCAGGCAAGATGACCATACCCTTGAAATCACTTCTATCTTTGCTTGCTAGATGCTCGCTCTTTTGCTATGCCTATGCTATGATACCTACCACTTGCTTATCATGCCTCCCAAATTTCCATGTCAAACCTCTAACCCATCATGCCCTAACAAACCGTTGTTTGGCTATGTTACCGCTTTGCTCAACCCCTCTTATAGCATTGCTAGTTGCAGGTGAAGATTGGAGATCGTTCCTTGTTGGAACATGTTTATTGTTGGGATATCATAATATTATCTTGTTTATCTTAATGCACCTATACACTTGGTAAAGGGTGGAAGGCTCGGCCTTATGCCTAGTGTTTTGTTCCACTCTTGCCGCCCTAGTTTCCGTCATATCGGTGTTATGTTCCTGGATTTTGCATTCCTTACACGGTTGGGTTATAATGGGAACCCCTTGACAGTTCGCCTTGAATAAGACTCCTCCAGCAATGCCCAACATTGGTTTTACCATTTGCCACCTAGCCTCTTTTTCCCTTGGGTTTCCAGAGCCCGAGGGTCATCTTTATTAAACCCCCCGGGCCAGTGCTCCTCTAAGTGTTGGTCCAAAACAAAGCCACTTGCAGCGCCACCTCGGGGAAACTTGAGGGTTGGTTTTAGTTGTACATAGTGTTCATCTGAGTGTGCCCTGAGAACGAGATATGTGCAGCTCCTATCGGGATTTGTCGGCACATTCGGGCGGTGTTGCTGGAGTTGTTTTACCATTGTCGTGGATGTCTTATAACCGGGATGCCGAGTCTGATCGGATTGTCTTGGGAGAAGGAATATCCTTCATTGACCGTGAGAGCTTGTGATGGGCTAAGTTGGGACTCCCCTACAGGGATTTGAACTTTCGAAAGCCGTGCCCGCGGTTATGGGCAGATGGGAATTTGTTAATGTCTGGTTGTAGATAACCTGAAACTTAACTTAATTTAAAATGCACCAACCGCGTGTGTAACCGTGATGGTCTCTTCTCGGCGGAGTCCGGGAAGTGAACACGGTGTTGGAGTAATGCTTGACGTAGGTTGTTCTAGGATCACTTCTTGATCATAGTTGTTCGACCGTGCCTTTGCCTTCTCTTCTCACTCTCATTTGCGTATGTTAGCCACCATATATGCTAGTCGCTTGCTGCAGCCCCACATCATACCTTTACCTTACCTATAAGCTTAAATAGTCTTGATCGCGAGGGTGCGAGATTGCTGAGTCCCCGTGACTCATAGATTCCTTCCAAAACCAGATGCAGGGACCGATGATACTGCTCCAGATGATATGACCGAGCTCAAGTGGGAGTTTGATGAAGACTCTCGTCGTTACTACGTGTCTTTCCTAGATGATCAGTAGTGGTGCCCAGTTGGGGCGATCGGGGACTTTGTCGCATTTGGGGGTTGATCTTTATTTTGGTTCCGTAGTCGGACCTTTAGTGTATTGGATGAATGTAATGACTTATTTATGTATTCATGTGATGCGAGTGTAAGCCAACTATGTACCTTTACCCTTTATTTATTTACATGGGTTGTTGTGAAGATTACCTCACTTACGACATTGCTTTCAATGCGGTTATGCCTCTAAGTCATGCTTCGACACGTGGGAGATATAGCCGCATCGAGGGCGTTACACATAGCCAAGTTAAATATCTACTCCCACTAATACTCTAGTAGCGTACAAGTACTCACTTACTCTTAGCTAACTAGACGATGTTGGCTGCCATCTGCGGTACACGCTAAATGCTGGCACCGGTGTCCTCCGCCTTGCCTCGGACTTGCTAGAGGTGCGATAGGACGCATTGCTCGCGCGTGTTGGCCCTTTCCATGCCGGTGTGGTCCACCAAAGCTTCGGCTTCTAAGCATGAAACCCACTTGACGAGCTGGTAGTAAAAATTGGCGTCACGAACGCGTGCGTGCCCGACAACCTCCAAGGCTATTTGTCGGGCGCTGGCCTCCATGTAGTCGGCCCAGTTGCGGGCGCTCTGCTCGCGACTCAGAGCGTCGGTGCGCTGCTGCTCCATGTCTCGCCCGCGGCGCAAATCAGCGATACGCTGCTCCTCCGCCAAGCGATCGCGCTCCAACTACTCCTGCTCCTCCGCAAGGTGGTCGCGCTCCAACAAGTCCTCGATCTCCGCATTGCCATCTAAAGACCGATAGAATGCCTCCTCCCTCCATCTGCCTTCCGGTGAAAAACGAAACACTAGTTCCGGTGGTGACCGCCTCCGGCCTCGCCTATCACGGACGGGCGGGGGCATGGCGGACATGGCGAGAGCGAGGATAAGTGGCGAGCGAAGTCGGGTCGGTGGGGGCTTATGAGGATAGGGCGAGTTGGGTCACGGTGCCACCATAGAAGGCCAGGAAATGATACTTATAGGCGGAAGGTAGCGCGATGGTCATCGGAATTCAATGCATAATTAAGCAGGCATGGCTTAGCGCGCCAGCTTGCCGTGGAAAACTAGAGAAACTGAAATTCTGACTATGCAGTCATGTCCCGTCTATGCTGGGTCGCACGCCGGCATGACGGTCAAATGAGTGCACTCGAATCATCTCCCTCCTTGTCAACAATGATTCCACGGATTTAAAAGGCCTGCAACAACTAAAGCGCATCTTTTTCGCATCAGTTAGCTGCCTTAATTACGGCTAGATGCATGCAGGCACTCAAAATCGCTCGCAGCCAGTACGCAGAGCAGCATGCAATGAGTCGCAGCCGAGGGCATTAGTTGATGAACTTTAGCTGGGAGATGAGGCATTTCCGAACGTTTTCACTGGCAGTTTCTTCAGATTCGCATGGCATTTTCTTCAGAGCAGCTTGTCAGTTTCTTCAGAGGTAGGCATTTTTATTCAAAAAATTGCCACTTTGGATCTTGCGTCGCAACTAAAACTGTGAGGAGCGCATTAGTAGGCTAGCTAGTGATCGGTCAGTAACTTGTAAACACTGAGCGAATAGATATAAGGAACTGTTAATGCATCTCAATGATTCACAGATCATATACAAATATGTAGCTCCAAAAGCAAAGATCAGCCACAACTAAAACCAACTAGTACGATTCTCATACATAAGATCAACATGTTAATGCACCTCAATGATTCACAGATCACATACAAATATGTAGATCCAAAAGCAAATATCTAGAAAAAAACATATGTTCTTCCTACTAACATGGATGCTTCTCTTGGCTAACATTCAGTACAGACTGAAAGAATTTTTTTGTGAAGTCTACAATTCCTCTTGCAAACGTAAGTGGTTTCACCAACAGCTGGAACCATGAGAATGGACCACACATGATGGAGGAATATCCAGTGCAATATGATTTGGTCTTCTCTCGATCACACGGCGAGACTATTTTCGGAATACAAACTTTAACTTAGGCAAAATGATGCCCATTGTATAATCAGACCAAAGCAATGAAGCACCTAGTGTTGGCCAATAAATAGTACAGTTCTACTTTTCTACAGTCCATGAAGTGACTATTCAATCTTTCTGTGTCTATTTTCAAATGGCACTGCATGTAGTGACTATACTATTCTCTTGTGCAGTTCAACCAAAATTGTGGTCACTTTGTGTGTTGCCAAATAGCAACGGGCAGCCATCTCTATCTGCACAAATATCAAGCAGCTAGTAAACATATACCCCACCTTGTATTTTTGGTTTAAACATGTCTCTTCCGCTTAGCATCTGTCATGTTTTGCACTGGACAATTTGATACAGTCATATTTTGCCCTAAACAATTTCATACTGAATTGATTTGCTTGTTCAGAGCAGAAATATAGCGCTTGTTCTTCATCAGACCAAGGATATCCATGTTCGAAGTGATGGAAGAGGTGAAATCGATACAACCGAAATTGAGCATCCAATCATTGAATCATGTCCTGCACCTCCAATATAGGTCCACCCTGCCAATAAATTCGCATGCAAACCACTAGTATTACTATCTAATGACAATACAAAAAGAGTAGCAAGATAGTAGCAAACCATGTACCTTCTTAATGAACAGCTCATAGTGCCACCAATTGGATATAAAGGTTTGGAAGAAAACATGCTCCTAATGTTGAACCAGTTGGACTTTTTGTGCAGTTCCACTAAAATCGAGCATCCCTGTTTGATAGATATTGAAAGTGTGATTACTATAAAAGTGGCACTAGTTGAAGCATAGACTCACAAATATAAGCATTCCAATTTCTTAATGGGAAAAGGTAGCAAGAATGTTTCTAACCACCTGATTGAAGGAATAAATAAGGCAACAACGGCTGATGTCAGAAAGGCATATATAGTTCTTTCTGAAAGAATGATCGATTCCTGACCTTTCCTCTTATTTTAAGCATATTTTGTGCAGTTCAACTAAAATAAAATGCCATCACCGCCTTGACAATTCAGTGACACTGTACAAAAGGAAATGACTTAACATTACATCATGATGTCAGGTATGTAGTCGCCAGGCATTAGAGACAGACTTACAGACCTCCTCCGATAACATAATGAACATTAATTTTAACAAAGGTGTGACTAGCTTTACTGGGATAATTTGAGTGAATACACCCTCTGTTACTTAATATAAGACGTTTTCACGGTTCAGTTTAAAGTACCCAAATGTCTTGTATTTAGAAAAACAGGTAGTAGTTTTCTTGAGCACATATCTGGGAAAGCTTGCCACACTTCATTTATGTCCATACGCTAATGCAACACCATTCGAAATTTTGAATACTACAAATATACACTAATCCAGTGGCTAGTGCAATAGTAGAGTAGTTATTTTATTATAGGGTACAGTACAATGGTTTTACTGAACAGATTTCAATAAACTCTGGCACTGGAAGATTTTTATAAGAATTAACAATACAAAATGTAAAGGTAACACGTTTCAGCATTGGTATACTAGTTGTGCATGAGCATTAAACCAAATACAAAAGTCTGAAGATAACTAGCATTATTAACTAATGACAGTATAAAAAAATTGCAAACCATGTACCTCCAAGGTAAATATCATTTCGAACTCGGAGGGACCTTAAAAATTGCTATCCCAATCTTGATAATCGATCAAACATAAAAACTTGATTGAACGAATCAAGAGAACAGCCGGAGGAGGAGATGCCCACTCTTCATAATTTTTTGTGTAGTTTAACCAAAATAAAATGACATCAGCGCCTTGGCATTTTGGTGACACTGTACAAAAAAATTAACTTATCTCATGAAAGTGAGGTATGTAATCTATAAGCATTAACAGTGCAAAAATCTGAAGGTAGTAACAAGTTTCATCATTGGTATACTAACTGTGAAACAACATTAGAATGCCTTCACTGAAAAAGCTTTAATACATCCACAATCAACAGCTAACCCTAAAATAATCTAGTGACATTAAATGGCATTTCTTAAATTTATCGATGGCATTAGACTAAGTGCGGCATTAGTTAAATGTGGCATCACTTTAGTAGTAGCATTGCTTGACTTGACTGCTGGCATTATACTAACAGCAAAAAAGTGACAATAAGAGCATGGGGGCCCATTCGGACAGTGGGCGCACCAGTACGATGTACCTCCACGGACGCATAGAGTGGTGAGGGAGGTATGGTTGCCCAGAGCAACAAATATCCAGGCAGCATATGTGGATTACGTCCCATTTTTGTTATGTTTAGCCACATTTTTCCTATGTGAGGACAACAAACTGATCGACCTGGTCATTCTCTATTGCGTTGTCATGCCTTTCTACCTTTCTTCAACCAAGAGACACGAGACTCGTTCCTTAGCTACTGATTTTCCCCTTTTCAACCTAGATGTGGGTTCGATGCCTACTCTCTTGGACAGTACAGTCTCCCTTCCTTTCCTTATTCAACCCAGACATGGATTAGTCTGTATGAAGTAGGGTTTCCTTTAATAGTGCAAATTAAGGTTTTCGTCTGCGTGACCAGCAGAGCAGAGGATAGCAAATTGGGAAGATGGTGGAGTGGAAAAAGATCCACATGCAGCGACATGGCAGATGGGGCAATAGAACAAGGGTATGGTTCGAAAAGAGGTAGCATACCTGAGGGTCGGCGGGAAGTGGCTTCGCTCGTGGTCGTCGTCCTCTGCGCGCACTACGGCAGCGAGCTTGGGGACGAAGGCCATCCCACGCGGGCACTAGGTCTGAGAGGACGGCCTTGTCGTTAGTGCGTGACCTCGCTCACCGACGATGAGTGTGTCAACGCTGCACGTCCTTTTCTTCCCTGGCGGATCTGTGACCACCGGTGAGGAAGGAGAGAGAGGCCGTCTTTTTCAGATCTGGAGAGAGGGTGATAGTGTGAGAAGCAATTGGGCAGCCCTTAGCAAGAAAGCTCTGAAGCTCCAGCCTATATATCTTTTTTATACTACTAGTACTAGAGGTGGAGTAGTGGTAGAGTAGTTTATATTTTCTCTGCAAATAGTACCAGTTAGTCGTGCTTCAAAACTGACTGGCACGCCATTAAAAAAATAAAGTCGAGAAATAATACGGCACTTCGGGCCAACGCGGCCAGATCGCATTTTGCATGAGAAATTACACACCATGTTTCGTTGACATGTGGTCCCGTTCCAACATGTCAGTGAGACGACGGCGTATCCTTTTGTACAATTTCTGAAAGGACGTGTAGGCTGGGGCGCCTCTTCGTGTACCATGGCAAACTGGCAACCGTCCACCGACTCTTCGCCTTTCCCTCTCGATTTGGAACTGCTATCGCACGCTCTTCCTCCCTCCTCCATTTGCCTTCACCCTTCCTTCTGCCATTGTTCGATTGTCTTCTCCATGGAGGGAACAAGCCGGAAACGACCCCGTTATTCTTGCCCCGATCTGAAAGATGACGTGGTGGGGGAACTCATTGATCAGTGCGACGTCATCACCTCGGCTAGCATGGCAGGTTCATTCAAGAACATTCTCGACTCAACTAATAACATCATTACAAGGAACCCAAGGGTCCAGGAGCGGTTTGATCTCCCTTATCTTCTTCGCTATAAGCCTGTTCGCATGGGCGCAGATGACGGAGGCCTCACCTTGTGCAAGTTGATGCCGCTTGATAACGATACGTGTGATGTCAAGATGCCATTGCTTCAGGGTAAGGCCTGGGCTGGCGCAAATGGAGATTGGGTTATTTATATTGGGTACAATTGCGAGTGGGAACTTGTGAATATGTACACTCGTCAGCGGATTCCACTTCCAAAATCTCAGAGTGCCCTGAGGTTGAGCACACAGATGATCTACGTACGTTCAAATACGATCATGGTGACTGTCTTCTATGGAAGATAGCAATTTGTTGAGTTCCCAACCACTCTTGGAATTACAAGAACTATCAAGTTGTTGCTATATTCGACAAGCTTGTTGCCTTCCTTACTGATTCCATGGTTCGTCCATGGATATTGCTCAAAAATCAGTTTCTGTACACGGATGAGTACTGTGATGCAATTGAATACGAGGATCTTGTGTTTGCTGCCACCACTCGTAGCGCTGTTTTTGCATGGGATCCTCGTAGTTTCGGTACGTTTGCCTTCCACCATAATTATAATTTTTTCATCCACATGCATGTGGGTTAGCAAGTTTCCCTTTACTAATTAACCTTCTTCTTGTGTTTCCAAGGTCCTATGAACGTTCCACCACCTATAGTTGAAAAAAATTATAACCAAGGGGAAGATGACGATGGTGATGATCATGAGCATGAGGACAAGCAGAACTTATATACTCAGTGGCGCCTGGCAACTAATTCTGATGGATCACCTCTTCATGTCTGTATATAGTGCACTGTGATTATTACTACCATGGTCGCCCTCTCCAGACCTATTCCAACACTCGTTGTAGGGTATTCAGGATGGATAGTAGTGTGCTAGCGCCAACACCTTCTCCCCGGTACAGTATTGATAGTCTTGGAGAAAACTCGCTCTTCCTTGGACAAAACTATCCAATGATGTGAAAGTCGATCCAGCTATTGTTGACACAATGTTACTACCATTGAGAAGCAATTGTATCTATACCTCAGACATTGTGGTGGTTCCCTACCCTGGTCCTGATATATGCCGCTTCAGCCTGGATGATCAGTCTTGTGTTGCTCTCGATATTGACAATAGCTGGCCCTTCCCAGAGCACCTATGGTTCAAAGCAAGCATTTCCAACGCCGAGGATTGGTTGAGTTGAAGTTCATTTCATTGCTTGTTATTTGTTGTGTGATGAAAACTTCAGTATTTACTAGAATGTTTTGTTGGAAATAATCTATAATCCAACATGTATCATCGTTGTCTTTGTGTGTTGATGACTTGTTGTATGTAATGAATGGTACATTTGCAAATGCGTGCCATAGACTCAGTTTATGAATGGTTTTCAAGTCACTTCTTGGAGTGGAGTACCGTAGTAGTATAGCCAGCATACGGTTAGTATATGAAGTTGCCACATCACATAGAGCCAACCTAATATTGGAGTACTAGATCTAGGATGCCACGTGTACCAGATGAATGACCCCAAGTTCGACCACCGTGATGCTAGGTGCGAGCTGAGGAACACTGTTGGAGAGACCCCCCTCATAATTTTCCTACATTGGTCATTTGATTCATAGGATAGAATGCTATAGGATTTTTTCCTATGTAATCATGTTTTAATTGGCAATCTAGCATCCACTCCAACTTTTGTTTCACTTCCTTTGATCCTACGAAGAGAGTACTTGCTCTAAATGATGTGCCGCTGCATCAAGAATTCATAAGATGGTGTGCAATTCCTATGAGATTCTTTCTTGACATAAAGAGGGTAATACTCCAGGGTAGAACAGAACAAAAGCTGGATTGGCATTTTGATCTGCAAAATACAACTACTTTGACCAGTCCAAGAAATGGATGAGGTACTGGAGTTTGTTTCTCCTAGTCATTCCGGAATAGAATGTCTTGACGGACCACAAGAATAATAGGCATCGATAACACGAACGCACAACTAGTCCTGACTATCAATTGATAGACAGAGGTCGGAATACAACCAAAGAGAGACATCTGAAAGGAACATATGGTTTTCTGAGTTGCGGATACATAGATTTAGTATGTCAAACAAGTTCAACATATTTCTTCCAGATAATCCATGCAGAAAAGGTAGGACTGGCAGATACACAATGCAGAATGGAGAACTCATCGAGGGTACTCTTGTTGTGATCTTTTGGTTCAAGAACTTCTGCCATAAGCAGTTCATGGTATTTGGAAGAAGGAAATACCACGAACCTCCAGGACTATTACAAAGGCTACTAATATCCTAAAGGAACGAGCAACACTATCAACAAGAAGTAAGTAGAGTGATTCTTGGGTCAAGAACCCAGGAGTAGAATACCTACTACTAAATGGCATCACAGGATGCTTTCGAGAATGATGGCCAGAATCATCACACTGTGAACAAAAACATGGCTGGATTACTAGGTGGTTCTCTAAGATGCCTAGGGTCATAGTAATAGCTCCAGCATATATGTCGAGGCGGCAGAGTACCTCAACACATTGGTTAGTGTGGTTAATCCGGCCCAAAGGAACATCGGGAACGGAAAGAAGGGAGTTGCAAATGCATCAGACTATTTAGAAACCTGGGATGACTCGGACAGCATAACGGCTGTAAATGCTCAAAAAAAGATTTGAGAGATTCACAAGGATTGGCATAGTCACTTAACAACATCATATCAAGGTTCTGGTTCAACAGAAAACATACTAAAAGTAGTAGAAACTGAATTGAGGCCTGGAAGCAACAATCCTAAGATTCTGCGGATTAGTAACATGTAATCCTGATAGAAAGATGAGAATCCTAGTTCTTAATCCCCGTAGAAAAGAAGAGGATGACTCAGATCAGAAGGGCATAAGGTAAAGGAGTAAAAAGAGCCTTACGTTCCCTTCCACAATCAATTCCCTTACATAACTAAAGCATTTCTAGACACAAATTCGACCAGTTTGGCTTGGTAATCCTACAGGCAGTTAGGCTCTGATACCAAAGCTGTCAGGACCCCGATCCTAAGTCACACCGATCTAGCATGTAACACATCATATCACTTTGCGGCCTCACGCACGGTATTCCCACGGGTGCCACCTTACCTGGCCCAGGACCATTTGCGCCTTTTGGCTCACGTATATGATAGTGTCGCTAGCATCCATATGACAGAGAACCCGGGCCGACATGACTAGTCGTGAACCCAAAGTGGCGCTAACTTACGGGGACAGGCATACATGAACCAGCATAGAACGTGTCGGTCATCAGCGTGTGAATCCGGGCTGTAGCAACTGGGCTAACAGGACTCCGGGAACCCGGGCTGTAGCAGGCTAGCAGGACTCTGGAAGTCACCGCATGACATTTCCCCGAAGGGACGGACACAGGAACGAAGTGGATCACATGTCGGCCAGTCTAAGTGTTCCGGAGCAGTAGTAACTGGGCTAGCAGGACTCCGATGAACCGGGTTGTAGCAGGCTACCATGGCTCAGTGGAAGCACTAGACTACATTTCCCCATAAGATAGACTACCAAGGATAGACAACTAGGTTGTCGGATCCCACACATACCAAGCATTTCAAAGCATACACACAATATGCTTGATATGTGCAAATGCAACATGGCATCACAACAAAACTCTACAACTCAAAGTATTTATTCATAGGACTTCGAAGAGTCAGATATCACAAACATGGGTCTCATGACCCAGCATTCAAGTCATACAAGCAATAGCACATGCAGAAGCTTAACATGTCTGAGTACAGACATCTACAAATGGAAAAAGACTGAGAAGCCTGAATATCTACAAGACCCTGCTGAGGGCACAAGATCGTAGCTGAGGTAACAAGCTAAACGTCGAAGTCCACGCAGAACTACTAGTGAGACTGAAGTCTCTCTGCGAAACATAAATTAAGAAAACGTGAGTACAAATGTACCCAGCAAGACTTACATCAGAACTAGCTACATATGCATCAGCATCAACAAAGGGGTTGGTGGAGTTTAACTGCAGTAGGCCAGCTTTGACTCAGTGGCTATCCTGAACTACGCCTGCAAGTAACTCTTTTGAGGTGGCGCACACGAGTCCACATATTCACCAAATAAATACACCACTATGGATCCGCTCCTGTCTCCCTACGAGAACGCCATCCATAGCACTCACGCTTATCTTGCGCATTTTAGAGTATCCACTTTCACTTGTCTATGAACTGTACAGGCAACCCAGAAGTCCTTCACCGCGGACACGGCTATTCGAATAGATGATGTTAACCCTGCAGGGGTGTACTTCACACATGCTCTCGCCACTTGCCTTCATGTACACATCATGTATGTCGGCAACCTTCAAGCGGAAGCCTAGCGAGGGTGTCGGCCACGACCTGACTAACCACACAAGTCTCTAGTCCAGGTTTATCGCCTATTCGGGTTCCATCCGCGAGGAGATCCGGCCGGGGTTTCGCTCACAGCCCCAAACGATGTGTGTAGGGTTCCCGAGACACCAAACGGGCGACTCAGTACACCGGGCCATGGTGTATCTACCGCATCATAGCCCACCCCTAGGGTCAGCGCTACGCACGGCCTCCAACACATATCCTACAAACACCAGAAACTAGTTGCAACTCCTGGACAGAGTACTAGGGTGATTAAGAAGCCGAGAGGGTCAATTAAGGATCCCAATGAGTGGTAGTAGCTGTTCATGGATCACAGACACAGAACTCAGTTCCTGAGGACGGTTTCAATGAGACAACCCACCATGTACTCCTACATGGCCTCTCACCGCTACCTTTACCAAATCGTGTTCACACACTTAGCTCGGACACAGTAGGACATGTTCATCACCATTCCAATTCATCCCTGATGAATCAGACCTGACTCAACTCTAAACAGTAGCAGGCATGACAACAAGTATGAATGAGTAGGCACATCAGGGCTCAAACAACTCCTACAAATGCTAGTGGGTTTCATCTATTTACTGTGGCAATGACAGGTCATGCAGAGGAAAAGGGGTTCAACTACTGCAGCATGTAAGAGTTGAAATGTTGTTGTCCTAATGGAGTAAAAGAGAGCAGAATTGATAGAGCGGGTTTGTATCGGAATGAACAAGGGGGTTTTGCTTGCCTGGCACTTCTGAAGATAGTATAGCTCTTTATCGGTGTCATCGATCTCATCATCGGAACATCGTCTACTCAGAGGGAACAAATACCGGTAAACAAGGAAGAACATAATCAATGCAATGCTCAATATGATGCATGATCAGGACATGGTAAAATGAGTGTGTTGGGCTAATCAACTACAACCAGCTGGTTTTGAGTCATTTTGAACCGAAGGTTCAATCCCAAACTCAACTTATGAATTTAAATAGTGCCTTATCATGTTTTGCACTAAACAGCAAGGTCAAGTTTCTTTAACATGCATGAAACCAGTACAGATGGATAGATTGGATTTTTCTGATCATTTTTCATATATAACTTATTTCATTCTGAGTTAAGGTTGAATTTCTATGAATTTTAGAAGTTTTGGATATTTTCTGAAATAAATAAATCATTTCTGATTTATTTAAAATCCCAGAAAACATATATTGCGTCAGCATGATGTTAGGCTGAGGTCAACAAGTCAACAGAGTCAGCGAGGTCAACCCTGACCTATGGGACCCACAGGTCAGTGAAACAACAACTAACTCTGTTAGTTAGTGCTAAGTTAAATACTAACCTAACTTAATTAGGGCATGGGCCCACATGTCAGTGATACAGAGTTTAGTTAGCAAGGTGATTAACCTCTAACACTGGTAATTAGCACTAATTAAAACCTAAACTAACTCTAGTCAGAGGTCGGCCCCACATGTCAACAACACAGGGGCCCCCAGTCGTGGTCAAAGTGGGTCAAACCCACCGGCGTTCTTCCGCCGGCGAGGCCAGATGCGGATGCAGGCTTCAGATTTGGTCCTTCGTCGACCAAATCAACGGCGGAGATGCGCTACGTGCAGCTAGGCATGCGCCGCATCCAATGGTGCTAGTGGCTGGATGCGGGGAGGCCGGACACGACGCCGGCGACGACCTTGGCGGCTGCCGGAGCTCGGGTGAGCTCGGGGTCGTCACTGTGACGGCCGTGGTGGCTCGTGCGGGGCACCTACGTGCTCTACGTGGTGCGGGGAGGAAGCTGGGCATGACGGCCAGACCATTAGATGGACGAAGACACGTCGGCGGCGAGCACAGGCGGTGGTGCATGCGGGCGAGCTCGAGGCGGCGTGTACGGTGCACGAGAGCGAGAACGGAGAGGGGGAGAAGGGTCAGTGGCTCACAGTGGTCACGGCAACGCAGAAGGCGGCCTCGGGGAGGAACCGGAGCGCAACAGGGCGGCGACGGGATCTCCGGCATCGGGAGGTTGAAGACGAGCTCGGTGAGGTCATTCGGGGGTGTCCGGTGGCACGTGGGTCATCGGGGAGGCGTACGCGACGATGGCGGTGCTCTGGGACACGATGGTGAGGCGAGGCGATGACGGTGGCTGTGGCAGCAGCGAGCGGCGGCGACGAGTGCGCTCGGGTGCGCTGCGGGGAGAGAGCAGAAGAGGGGAGAGGAGGAGTGGATAGACCAGGGAGGTCAGAGCGGCGCCGAGGAGAGGCAACGCGGCGTCGCACTGGCAAGGGAGGCAGGTAGGCGAGCTGGTAGCATGGCGCTCTGCCCGTGCGCGCGTGTCGGCCACACGCTTGGTCGACTAGCGCCAGGAGGACGACGACGGTGGTGGGCTGGGCCGGCCAGTGGGCCACCAGGTAAGCCAGGTGGGCGAGGCCAGGTGAGTCTCTCTCTCTCTCTCTCTCTTATTTCGGTTATCTATTTTTGTCTTTGTTTCTAGATTTAGTAAAAAATACTAAATCACTAAATATATTCCTGAAATAAATTGTGGGCACTATTGGAATTATTTCCAACAGCCCACAACCACTTCCAGAATTATTTGGGCATTTTAATTATTTATAGCGATTAAATGCCCAAATTCAAATATTGTATAAGTTCATTCAAAAATCCAAATTGATCTAGAAAAATGTGCACCATTTTTGTCAGAGGTGCTGGACCAATTCAGAAATGATAAACATTTCTAAAGAGCATTTTTGGTTCAATGAAAAGATTTAAGTTTGAACCTAGTTGAGTTTCATTTGCTGCTAGGGTTTATCTGTCCCCATTTCAAATTAAAGAAGTAATTTAGACATGATGCATGGATGCTTGTGCCACTAATTGCAAACAATGCTAGGGCTGTGACAATCGATCAGCTCCTCGGTCAGGATCTGAGTGGCCGACGCCTCCTGGGCCAAGGAGACGATCCAGTCGAGTTGGCGCCGCTCCTCGGCTACGACCAGCGACTCGGCTAATTTGGCGCCGTCTCGGGGCAGTCCAGGGACTTGCAGTAGTCGCCGGTGATGGTGATGAGGCCCTTTGGACCCGGCAGCTTCATCTTCAGGTAGGCGTAGTGGGGGACCGCCATGAACTTGGCAAGCGCGGGCCTACCCAGCAGCGCATGGTATGCGCTGGACAGGTCCACCACCTCGAACCAGATCGGCTCACGTCAGAAGTGGCTGCTGTCGCCGAACAGGACGTCGAGCCGAATCCGGCCGATCAGGGAGCAGGAGAGGCCGGGAACGATGACGTGGAAGACCGTCCGGGTCGGCTCCAGGTCCTTGGCCTCGAGGCCGAGTTTGGTCATGGTGTCGCGGTAGAGAATGTTGATGTTGTTGCCGCCGTCGATGAGAACCTGGGAGAACTTGCACGTGCACCGGGGCGCGACGATGGTGGGGTCGAGGACGAGAGCGTAACCACGCGGGTTCGGCATGACGGCCGGGTGGTCTTCCCGGGTCCAGGTGACCGGGCGCTCTGACCAATGCATGTACTCTGTCTTGGTTGGGACGATAGTGTTCACATCCTGCCGAAGGAGGCGCTCCCTGCGCTTGTCGTCGTCGAGGCTGGTGAAGACGACGTAGGTCGCGTTCTGGGTTGGGTAGGGGTCGTCGCGCATCGCGCCGCCGGCTGAAGGTGGTGGCGGAGGCGGAGGCGGCTGCCCTGCTCCCGGAGCCGGAACCGGAGGTGGTGGGATGTCACCCCTGGCGATGCGCTTGGTGATGGCGCACTGCCGGAGCGTGTGCGTGGAGGGCCTCGCGTCGTTGTGGTGCTTGCAGGGAGCGTCGAGCATATCCTCGAAACTCATGGTGGGCCGCCATGCCATTTTGCCGGTGTTCCGGTGTTTGGCGGCCGGGCCGGCCGCGGGCGCCTGCTCGGCGGCCGCGACGAGCCGGTTGTCGTAGCGCTGAGCCGGTTGATCAGCTTTGCACTTGTTGCTCTACTAGTTGTGCTGTTGCCGGCTTCCCTCACCGGCCGGCTTCGGAGGCGGCACCGGCTTTGCCTTGCCGGCTTCATCCAGTGCCACCTGGATCTTCATGGCGGAGCCGGCGTTGGCGTACTTGTCTGTCATTACCATGAGCGCGGCCATGGTGACCGGCTCGGAGTGCAAGAGCTTGTGCTTGAGGAGGGTGTCGTCTCGGCACCCGTTGATGAAGTACTAGATGGCTTGGACTTCGTGGACGCCCTCGCAGCTGTTCCGGAGCTCGGTCCAACGTGCGAGGTACTCGCGGCCGGTTTCCGCCGGCCCCTGCACGCACATGGCGAGCTGACTGGGGTGGCCGGGTCGCTTGTAGGTGCCGGTGAAGTTGCGCATGAAAGCCTACTCGAAGTCGACCCATGTGTTGATGCTGTCGGCCGGCAGATTGTTCAACCAGGTGCGGGGCGATCCCTGGAGCATGAGAGGCGCGTATCGCACGGCGAGGCGGTGGTTGCCGCCGGCGATGCCGATGGTGGTGGTGTAGTCGGTGAGCCAGTCCTCCGGCTTCACAGCGCCGTTGTACTTGGGGGTGTCGCGAGGGAGCGTGAACCATTTGGTGAAGGGCTCGCCCCGGATGCGTGGCCCGAAGCACGCCGGTCCGACGGGGCCAGTCTCCTCCAGCTCCTAGGAGAGGGCGATTCGGTCAAGGCGGTGACGAGCGTCGGCGTTGTCGATGGCGCGCGGGCCCAGCCAGTCAATGACCACGCTGCGGGAGGCCGGGTCGCCTGCAGCCGGACGTCGGTCGGGTTGGAGCAGGGGGTCGAGGCGGCGCCGGGCTTTGGAAGCCAGTTCGTCCGCCAAGCCTCCAGCGGCCATTAGGGCGGGGTTGCGCCAGGTCTGGGCACTACTAGGGAAAAGGCTAGCAGCAGCGGGTTCTAGGTATATCAGTAGCGCGGAGACCGGCGCTACTAATAAGGCGCTACAGCTAACCCATAGCAGTGGCGCGTGCACACCCGCGCTACTGCTATACAAGTGTAGCAACAGCGCGCTTTGTCTGGATGCGCTACTGCTACTGTGGCGCTGCTGCTAACTTTTCTCCACTCGCTACTGCTAATTTTAGTAGTTTTTTTCTGCATATTTGTTTTGTATTTGAATAGGCTTTATACAATAATCTTTAGCATATGATACACATGCAAATGTAATCATAGCATATACATACAAATAGTCTCATCAAATCATGTCATCATCATAATCATCATCCAACACAAAGTGGTCTCTCGTCATCATCTCGAAAATAGCGATACAAATCTCGATTACTTGCAACTACATCGTCATCCATATAAACAATGATATACGCGAGAAGAGCTATCACTTTGCGTGAACCTAAACTAACTACTGGCTGTCGCTCGGAAACCGGAAACCGGTACACCTGGGCCTCACATTCTGGCCACTCGTCGTATACTCCTGGCATAGCACTTCTTCGCCATCGATGATCTATACACCTGCATCATCACATGAGTCAACGATATGCAACATATATAGTTGAGCAACAGAAAGAGACAGACTTGGCAAAAATAGAAGCAGCATATCATAAGCATAAATAACAAAGTTCATCGTACCCAAAATGCCCTAACTAGAGTGATCTTCGCTAGTCGAGGAGGACGGTTTAATTACATCACAAATAAAGTTTCGTCGTGCATAATTCAAAGTTTTGTCATACAGATAGTATGGACTAAACGGACACATTGTCATATATCGACAATCACTCCATGTCGTGCCATCCATCCAAGTCAGGGAGATAGTCCCCGAGCTTAGTGAAAGGCTTCAAGTCGAGACGCTGAGCGGCTACGCGTGTTCGGACGTCTTCCTGCGACATTTGTCCTTCTTTGTAGAACATCCCTATTTTTTCGACGACCTCCTTCATGATGATTTGGGCAAGTTCGCGCTGGATGTGATAGAACTCAGCTCGAAGTCGATGATCCTCGATATCTCCTAAGATCTTTGCCCATTGCAGAATATGGGCATCGCCGGATGTAGGTGACATGCGGAGGTTCTGGTGATCCCGTCTGTACTCCAGCATCTGGTGTAGGACATAGAATCCATCATTAAGAGAATCACTCGGTTGCTGGATGCAGCAGAAGTCGGTCTTATGGCCGAAGGCGGGCCTGCCGTCCTTTTTCTACTTGTCCTTGACCTCTCCACCCCGTGCGTCATAGTAAAACATAGCACTTTCGAGAACATACTTGATGTGGGTGTAATCCTTTTTGTTAATGTTCTTCGACGAGTCCAAGTAAAAAGCGTGGGAGTATTGGGGGTAGAGAATGATGAGGATGACGCGCCCGCCGCTGCGCAAAATAAATACACCTCAAATTAATTAACATCGATTGATCGTCTGCAAGGCTCAAAAATTCGTCTGCCGCCAGGTAGACATCGTCGCAATCACCAGACCTATGTCCTTCATCATTGCTAGCCATGTTTCCTACGATTAAATCTAGTAAATTTAATTCTACACCTAATAAAATGAATAATGACATACAAAAGGCCTATGTTTTCTAGGAACATTGACTCCTTCCCGGTGCGGCAAATCCCGGGCACTCGATATGTCCTAGTTTGTAGCACAAGTCATGCCGAAATTCACGGAAAATTTCGGCATGACTTTTGCTAAAAAGTGGACAAATCGAGAGCCTGAAATTTGCCGGAACGGAAATGAATTAACATTCCGGCAAAACATAGGCCACTCAGCTTCATTTCCTGGAAACAACAAAGCCACTTGGGCACAATCGAACCACTTCAATGAAAAGATATAACATGAGCAAACACTATTGAGGAATTTGCATATAACATGGTCACTTTAATGAAAAGATATAATCAACAATAATGGAATATGCAAATAAACATCAATGACATATATCATATAACAATAATCTTGTTTTTTGTTTACATAGCAACAATTAGTTTAACCAAGTTTTTGAAAAGAAAAACAATTCTGTTTTTTGTTTATAGCTAAATGCCATAGCTACTGTTTTTTATTTATAGCTAAATACTTTTGTTTTTTATAAAGCTAAAAGTCTAGGAACTCCATTTTCTCTAACCCTTCCGACCTCACCGAAAATTCCACAGCAAGACCTTAGTACCTACACCCAATTTCTTAAAAAATATTCAGGTCCATAGTCCAAATAATTCAAATTTCATTTGAATGAAATTTGGAACAGATTCAGGACCATAATCCAAATATTTTTTTATAGCTAAGTGTTTTTTGTTTATAGCCTCTGTTAATTTAAATCTAAATGCTACTATTATTTACATACCCTCTATTAATTTAAAGCTAAATGGAATTGATATTTAGGCATTTTCCTAAAAAAAATTGCCCTAGCTAATTTCCTAAAAAAATTGCTAATCATTTTTCCTAAATGCTAAAAAATGCCTACTGCCCTAAACAAATCTAGGGTTCATATGAACACCTAGGGTTCATATGAACATCAACACAGCATCAACATATATATGAATTGCCCTAGCAAAGAGAGAGAGAGGAGGAGGGTAGGGGAGAGGAGAGGCAGAACCTTACGGTCGGCGGTGAGGGCAGGCTCTGGATCGGGCGGCGGAGGTCCTAGGCGGGCTCGGGGCGGTGGCGGTGAGGTCGAGGGCGGCGGCGTGAGCTTGAGGGAGGCGACGGTGAGGTCGACGACGGCCTCGGGCGGCGGCGGTGTGGTCGAGGGCGGCCTCGGGCGGCGGCGGTTTGGTCGAAGGCGACCTCGGGCGGCGGCGGTGTGGTCGAAGGCGGCAGGGTGACGACGACGATGGAGCAGTTGGGGGAGAGGGGGAGTGGAGGGGGAAGGACTTAGCGAAATTTTGAGCCCGAGCGGCCGGGGGTTAAGTCAAACTAGCAGTAGCGCGTTTTGCCAAACGCGCTATAGCTAAGTTAGCTATAGCATTTTCCAGCGAAACGCGCTACAGCTATTCCTTTCTATTTTATTTTTATTTTTATTTTGTTTTCTTTACATTTTTCTTTTTTTCATTTCTCCTCTTTATATTTCTTTCATTTTCATTTACTTTTTTACTTATTTTTCTATTTATTTTTTTTCATTGCAATAGCGCTCTACAGCATAAACGCGCTGCTACAAAGTTTTTAGCAGTAGCGTGCTTCTGGAAGAATCGCTACTACTATTCGTAGCCTACCGGCACCAGCGAGGGAATTATAGTAGTAGCACTTTTCCGCGCAGACGCGCTACTGCTACAACAATGGTTGTAGCGTGCTTTTGTAACAAGCGCTACTAATAAGTAGCAATAGCGCCGTGTTTTGACCAGCGCTACTACTATACCTCTGTGTATAAGGTTTTCCCTAGTAGTGGGGTGCGGTCGGAGTGCGCCTCGCCGGGTGGTGAAGACGTCGTGTGCTGGTTGTCGCCGGGTCCGGCGACTCAGACGGAGCCGGAGCCGGCCGGCTTGGCGAGCTGGTTGAGGCGGTCTTGCTGCGCGTTGGCCGCGGCGAGGAGGTCCTTCACCCTCTTGAGGCGATCCCGCAGCTCCTCGCCCGCGAGCTGATCAATGCCGGCCGTGGCCGCCTGGGCGGCACACATGTTCTTCACGGGAGTCTCGTAGAGGGGAGGGAGAGCGCCGAAAGCGCGCCCGATCGCACCACCCT